>NW_027529203.1:2186577-2215446 GCF_008692635.1 Crocuta crocuta | reverse complement strand
AATAGTTTATATAATAATAAATAAAATATAATAGTTTAATAAATAAAATACATAGATTTATCATAGTAACAAAACTATATGGTATATCAAGTTATAGATTAGATATGGTATGGTCTTGGGAGATTCTGAACTGATGACAAAGGATGTAGTAAGGAGCGATGCAAAATTAGTTAAAGGTAAGCAGCATGATTAGAATTCTGCTCTATGAAGCTAATCCAGGGTCTATGTAAAACAATTGCAAAGTGAAGGAGGGTAGGTGGTGGCATTGCTTATTATGCTACTTCTGTACTCTAGATTAAAATAAAAAGATTCTATAGAGAAATAATTAATGACAATTAGTAATGACAAGTGGAATATAAATAAATATGAGAAAAAACATAGAGGTAGAATTTTAACAACTTAACAGTTTATTGGTTATGCAAAGCAGAGTTCAAATGTTCTCCCTGAGCGATTCAGAATGCAATTAATGAAATTAAAGAATGATAGAAATACAAGCTTTAATGAAAGTCAAGAGAATATAAGGCCCTCAGAGAAGACAAAAAAGGGGTAAGAGAGTATCATGATGGATCTAAAGCAATTAAATAAAATTTGTGTTTTTATGTTTAGGTGAATTGGTGTATATAACTAGTGAATAGAAATATTTAATTCAGTAGAAAAGTTTTAGTCGTTACTTAATTTGGATTTTGTAAACATTCAACAATTTAACCATTGTGATGGTTAATTTTATGTGTTAATGTTGCTGTGCCGTGGTACCCAGGTAGGTGGTCATGCATATACTCTTCATGGTTCCTCCCTAATCTTCTTTGATTTCTAATTTCCTGTATGCGATCTAAATTCTTACTTCAATGGTTTCATTTATGGTATGCATGCCAAAAACTGCAGAGTGTCTATTTCTAGCAGTCAAATTGTACCATGGTCTTGTCATTTTATATGTTTAGTGAAAATGTGTCAGAGGGCTGCTGGGCGGCTCAGCGGCTCGGTGGTTGTTGGTTAAGTGTCCAACTTGGCTCAGGTCTTGGTCTCAGTGTTTGTGAGCTCCAACCTCACATTGGTCTCTGTCATGACAGCTCAGAGCCTGGAGCTTGTTTCACATTCTGTGTCTCCCTCTCTCTCAGCCCCTTCCCTTCTCTCTCTAACATAAATAAAACATTTAAAAAATTTTTTTAAATGCTTACGTTTCTAAATCTCTTACCACTATTACAAAAGCTTAGATATAAAAAATGCAAATGAATATTATTTTTGGCCAAAATATATATTTTTAGTTTATTTATTCATTCTGAGAGAGAGAGAGAGTGCACACACACCAACAGGGGCAGGGCAGAGGGAGAAGAAAAAGAGAAAGAATCCCAACTCACGAACAGTGAAATCATGACCTGAGCTGAAACCAAGAGTCGGACACATAACTAACAGAGCCACCCAGGTGTCCTGTGGTCAAAATATTTTAAAAGTCTGAATTTTGAAACACATTTGGTCCAATAATTTCAAGTAATAGATTTTGATTCTCTGTACTTGAATTTTTTTAAGGCATCTCATATTTAAGTTTTTGTTTGTTTGTTTGTTTGTTTTTACTAACTATATGAATTGTCAGCCCCCACCCTGAGTTCTCAATCCAGCTTAATGATACCATCCATTTTTTTTTGCAGTAGAAATCTTAAAAACTTTTGATGACTTGCTATTCTTTTTTACTTCTCTCATCTGTATTTTCTTTTCTCCAAATCACAATAAACAAGAACTACCACCAAATGCAAAACCATAATTAATGTCACCAATGTTATTTACGCAAAAAGACCCAAATATAAAATATTGCATAATATGCACATCTATATAGATATATAGATATCTATAGAGATCTATAGATATAGATATCATCTATCTATCTACCTACCTATTATTACAAAACAGACACAAACCAATATATGAAGGGGCACCTCACTGGCTCAATTGGTTAAACTCTTGATTTCGGCTAAGGTCATGATCTCACAGTTCATGAGACTGAGTCCTTCCTTGGGCTCTGTGCTGACAGTGTGTAGCCTGCTTGGGATTCTCTCTTTCTCTCTCTGCCCCTCCCCTACTCTCTCTCTCTCAAAATAAATAAATAAACTTTTAAAAAAATCTATGGTGATACAAGCCAGTAGTGATGACCTTTGAAAATACATTGCCTGGAAGAAATCATGAGAAATGTTTATAATATGCTGGTAAAATTCCGTATTTTGATAGGGATGATGGTTACATAGGTTTATGCATGTTACATATGTCTATCTTTTTGACTAGACCTCTAAATATATTAGACAAAGTTATTTTATTTTTTTATTTTTTTAATGTTTTATTTATTTCTGAGAGAGAGAGAGAGAAAAAGACAGCATGAGCAGGGGAGGGGCAGAGAGAGAGGGAGACACAGAATCTGAAACAGGCTCCAGGCTCTGAGCTAGCTGTCAATACAGAGCCCGATGTGAGGCTCAAACCCACAAACCATGAGATCGTGACCTGAGCCGAAGTCGGACGCTTAGCCACCCAGGTGCCCCTAGACAAAATTATTTTAAACTCCTTGTATGTGGTTCCTACTTCTGGGGCATCTGCAGGTATAATTCTGTGGACTATGTTGTCTTCTTGTCCACTTGTTTTTTGGTGTTGTCTTATAATTTTTGAGTGAATGCTCAATAATTTCTACAGAAAAGTTAAGATAAAGATAAATGTTATTTTAATAGACACACCTTTACTTTTGTTAGTTTAGTAGGATCGGATGTCGAGTCAATCTAGTGAGTTAAGCAGGGTTTGGATTTTCTTGTTGATAGAGTTAACTTCAAAGTATGCCATAGCTTCAATTATTTTTAGTGAACAACAGTTTCTACTTTGTGGATCTTATAGGCATGGGGTACTGATAAGTTTTTCTAAACATTCTTGTATTGCTTGCTATTGTTGGCAGTCTGTGTATGTTTGCAGCAGAGGTGGTGGTCTCACTCTGGGTTCTGCATAGTCCCCAATAGTAGATTGCCATTGCCTGCTATTCAGTATTGGACTTAATGGTGGAATCAAGGAGATAGTATTTGGTTCTCCTGGCCTAGGCTCTGCCTTTGACAGACAGACCTTGCACTTTAGGGATAGGACTTTCTCAGCATATGTGTATGTCCCTAGTGGGGACAGCTAAATACTGGCTGATATTTTTTTGAGCACAAGACAGTATCTTGTGTCTTTCCCAGTGGCAGCAATCTTTGCTTTGAATGACTGTAGAGCCTTGCGTATGAAAGTGCTTCCTCTTCCTCACTAAGTGGCAAATAGCTTTGCTTCTACCACTTCTTCCAAAGCCCAAACTTGGGCTCCTGGTTTACTGTCCCTACTCTAGCTCCTTGGGACTTTGATTAGTATGACGGAAAACTCCAAAAATGAGCTTGATTTCATGGCTATGAACCACCATGGTGGGGGTGAGAGGCTCTTTTTGTTTTTTTATCATGCCCTCAGTCTTTTTTTTTTTTAATGTTTTATTTATTTCTGAGATACAGAGAGAGACAATGTGATCAGGGGAGGGTCAGAGAGAGAGGAAGATACAGAATCTGAAGCAGGCTCCAGGCTCTGAGATGTCAGCACAGAGCCCAATGTGGCGCTCGAACCCATGAGTTGTGAGATCATGACCTGAGCTGAAGTCAGACGCCCAACCGACTGAGCCACCCAGACACCCCTAGTCTTTCTCATACTACAGGCTGACTTCTCTCATGTCTTGGATGAAAAGTAGTTTTAATAATTAATTAAAACTTAGCTAATACATTTTTATACCCTTTAATACTGTCAACTCCTCCTCCTGTGTTCTGCCAAAGGTTAAAAAAAAAAAAAGGCGTCTGTTTCCCTAATATATACTCAAAAAGTTCTTGTCACATATTGGGCATCTGTCTAAGCTTATCTCCAACCAGTTCTACATTGTGTAAGTTATTTTGTCACACTGAAGTCCTCTTTTTCTTTTTTCTTCCTTTCAGCCAGTAAATTTTGAGCTCTATGATGGGGAAGACTCATTTGTAAATCTCCAGTGTTTGAAATAATAGCATATGTGTGATTATTTGTAGAAAATTTGTAGAAAAAGTCAAGATACCGTAATAGCATCAGGTGGTGGTTTCTGGAAGAGAGCATTGGAAGGCTCAATAGAAGAACCAATAAACCAGGTACCAATGGGTATAATCACACACCAGGCAGAACAGATATGTCTTTATTGCTATATCAATATTCTCATGGTATGAATGAGTAGCTAGATTCTGGACGTGAGAAGTAGTGGCAAGTAATTGGCACAGACTGTATATCAGTAACTGGTTGGAGATAAGTTTAGAAACACCTCTTACAGACTAGAGAGAAATTATGAAATACTTTATATGCCCCAATTAGACGATTTAATTTTACCGTGCAAGTGCTGTGGATTCACTAATTACACTGTCTCTATATAGATATAGGTATAGATATTATATCTCTCTCCATATATATAAATCTCCCTATAAATAAATATATTTTCCTTTTTGCATTAGAGAAAATGCTCAGAAAGACACTCATAAAACTTTAAATACTTTATTACAGTAGCCACTATGGATGCATATACCAATATTTTCTTACTTTTAACTATCATAAGTAAGGACACATTACTGTAGTAATAATAAAGCATTGACCATATGTGTTGGGCAAGACATAATAAAAGGGATTTGTTTAGTCATAAGTTAAGTTTGGTTTCAAGATTTTTTATCTACTTACAAATTACCTTCCAAAAATATTGCATCATTTGTAATGCCACTAGTAAGGCATGGAAATTGTCCTCCAATATAGTTTGTTGCAATAATATTTAACTTTTTAAGACTTAAATAGTTTATGATTATTTTATTTTGCTTTTTCTTTATTTCCAGAATAATTGAATGATTCTAGAAACACATTTTTCTTATTAGCTATCTTGATTCCTCCCTCTCTCTCTATATATATACATATATCCTATATATTTCTGTAAAACATGTTATTTTTCTATCTTCTTAAACTTTTTAAGACAACTTTATATGTTAAAAAATATCAATCTAAGTTTCCACATGTTTAGCTAATAGTCACAATTTGCAATTTGTTTTTTACATTTAATTGGTATTTGGTTTTTTAAATACAGAAATTTCTAAATATAATATGATCAAATTTTTAGAGTTTTCAAATTTATTATCTTAGAAATTACATGCCTACCAAATATTTACATATGTAGTCATGTCATATTTGTTTTTATGAGGGTTTTTACATTTAATTTTTTATCTCCTAATGTCTTTATTATTTATTTTGCTAATATTGATCCAAATATTAGAAATATTGAGAACTTAAATTATTTTATTGTCCTTTGGTTCTACAATAAACATTCTTATATAATGTTTTTGTTCAACAATGTAATTATGGTGCGAAACAAGGAGTAGAATTGCTAGGTCACAGTGTTTGTGTAGTTTGCTTCTGTAGACAGTGGCAAATCATTTTCCAATGGTATGAATTTACAATATTATCAGGTCCATATTATATTTATAATTGCTTTTCAAATTTTAAAAGCTTTTTAAAAATAAAATGATAAATAAATGTATTCGTTTGGTGTGTGTAATATTTTAATTGACATTATGACTTTTCTCAGTAGTACTCTAGAACCTTGAAATTACTCTCAGATCTAATTATTATAGTCTATGTTTGAGCATTCAATCAATCAGTTTATCTTTTCTGTTAAAAGGTAAGAGACACATTCAATAAGCCTACCTCTTCAGGACTGCATAAGCCTTTGTCGTCTTGTTAGTTGAGTCAGTCTATCCATACTTTTTTTTCTTAGCTATCCTTTGTTGCTTCTCAAATGCAACTCCCTCTTATCTCCAGTACTATTGTTTACTCCTCCCGTTTCCTAATAGTCACTGTTATCCATCAATCCTTAGTTTTCTACTTTTTCCAGTATCCTCTGAAGTCTTTTTCCATTGTAAAAACCTCTACATAGCATTCTTTTCACAATGTTCTCTTCAACATCATTTCATGATGAGTCTTATTAAACTTGATTCTCTTTCTGAATTCCTTCTCCCTAGTGAAACATTCAACTAAGCTGCTCATTCTTGTAAATATAGTGGTCCTAGAGTCAGGTTAAAGATTCTCTATTTTTCTATCAGTCTTTCAAATAACCACTGTTCTATTCTTATTCAAAATTCTATTTTGAAAGCTATGCTATCCCATTCTTCCTCTCTTTTTGAATTTATAATTACTGTCAACCAGGAACCCCACTATCTATTCTGCTCCCCTTTATTTCACATTATTTCCTCTTTTCCCGATAATTACCTATATCTCCTCTGTTTTGCCATCACTTTTGTAAATAGTGTGATCATTTTTCCTTCTGTTGTACAGATACAGTTAGTCTTGATCTTGAATTAACTCAAATATCTGGTTCTGAATGACATGCTCTACTTCTGAGATACTTCATGGAAAATTATATAAACCAGAAGATGTGACTATTAAAATTTAAAATCTCAAAACTTAGTATTGGTGGAAGCTCCTTTATGTGTTCAAGACAAATTCATTCCTCTATATTATAAAGGGTCTGTAATGGCTCTTCATTTTTTTTAAACCAACAAATACCCTTTGCACACAATTTAAAGAGAAAATTGACGCTGGTAAGCATTAATTTATTTTATCCATCTTTCTGTTTCAAAACTACCAATTGATTTATAATCTCTGATTACTCCATTATCTGGCACTTTGCAGTTTATTCCACACTGCTTTCATATGGACTCTTGGTTCATTAATTTGCCTCATTAGTCTTTTTTCTTTTCTTTTCTTTTCTTTTCTTTTCATTTCGTTTTATTTCATTTCATTTCTTTTCTTTTCTCTCTTTCTCTCTCTCTCTCTCTTCCTTTTTGTTTCCTATTTGGAATATATCACAGAAGAAGAACTTTAAAATTAGACAATTCTGATTATAAAAGACTACTGGTGATCTATTCAAGCACCTTCCCTCAAGAGAAACACAGAGGAGAGAGAGAAAACAACAACAACAACCTCTGTCCTTCCTATGGAATGCAGACCAGCAAATGTTTCCAGGGAGAGGGGCAGGGCCTTTCTAGATTTATTATAATGGAAAAAAGCAAATCTACTTTAGAGAGCAGATGAAAATGTCTTTACACTTACTACGAGACCAGAGAGGGACATATGTCTTAAACATTACTATCCTGAAATTTTTCCCTCTACAAGCATTTTTCACTAAACTGTAAATGTCTTTCTCAGATGATTTGAACCAAATGGAAATGTGAGATAAGCATGGAAAATCATCTCTCAACAATCTTCATACTTTTCAGTCCTTGGGTAAATATTTTTAAATTTCCACTTTTCTTCATTTAAAATTTATTTAATAATCTCAATTAAATTTTCCTTGAAGTCCCTTTGACATCATAGTCAAGGCAGCTTTAATCTTCAGGTATGTGATAAAGCTCTTTCATTTTCATTTGTTGGTATGATTTCATTTATTTATTTACTTATTCATTTATACATTTTAACTTTATTATTCTTATTTTATATGAAATTAATTTTGGTGTTTGACTGATACTCCAAATGGCTGATTGTGTCACTGTCTTTATTTGAATATTAAATCACTTTCTTACTAGTCTCATAAAATAACTGTATACACAAACATAGACACACACATACTTCTGCCTGATTGTACATTTATTTTATGCTTTATTAACCAATAATATTCCTCAGAATTGCTTTATCTTTTAATTATTTTAATATTTGATAGGGTTTAAATTGATTCTGTTTAAATATTAAGATGTCATATTTGCAAAGTGTATACCCATACCATATCAAAATGTAAACCCATTCCATATCAAAATCTCAGAAAGAAATGTTTCATAAATACAATATAATCTTTGAAAAGTCAGTAAGAGTTAGAACCAGAACACAGGTGAAGGGGTTAATTACATTTAGGATAGGATGCCTTTTCCATTACTGGGTGGAAAAGGATAAAAGTAGGCGAGAGTGCTAAGTTAGCAGTTTGTTGTTTGGACTTTGAATAAATTAGGTGTTGATGGATTCTGGATTAAGTGTATGTTGCTATTCTTTATACTAATCCTGGTTTTCTCCATTCCTCTATTCTGGTTGATTTCTAAAGCTTTCCAGTGAAATATTTTCTGCAATATCACTTTTCATCTTTGTTTTTATTGCTGATTTAGTTCTATAATGACATTTAAATTTTCATTAACTTTTAAAAATTTACACTGTTGTGCAAAATAACATTAGTTGCTTTTGCCTGCCCCAAATACCTCTTCTTGTAATGACACTTAAATTTTCATTTGGCTAACTACCCTTCCTCCATTGCATACAGTTTTCACCTGAAAGTCTATTAATGTGCTTCACCTTCTTTAGTCTGTGGCAATCAGTCTCTCTCTTATAGGAATTTGGTTTTGATTAGAAAACACAATGAAGAAATAGTCCTTTAATTACTACATCCCAGGAACTACACTAGTGTTCTTACTCTTTCTGATGCAGAGTTCTTCAGTTTTTCCTTTCATTGTGTGAGCTGCCCTATAGGTTTATTGAATTTCCTTTATTGTGCATATGCTAGCCAAAGTTAATTGGTGTTGCCTGAAATTGCTATATACTGAAAGATATAGAATAGACTAAACCCAGTGATGGGAACAACTTTTAATTTGTTATTGAGCTGACATGGGGCAAAATGCTGTGGTAATCTCATTGATTTTCTGGGAAGGAAAAATAACATTCCATGGTAGTTAATTAAGTTATCACCTATGGTCACATAGAATTCTGCCTACTGTAGGGTAAAACTTGAGGTGATAGAACAAAGACATGGAATAATTTGAAAAGGAAAAAGAATTACATGATTGAGGTTGGGTGAGGGGGAGGCTGTATGCTTGATTAAATAAAGGAAAAGAACAAAATAACCAGATTCTTAAATTCTCATGTCAGTTGCAGAAACAGAATCCTGTGGTAAAAGGAGATTATACTTCAGAAGTCACAGTATGAAAATCACTGAAAGGAAAAAATCAGTGTTAGATGTTTCATTTGATAAATTAGGACATTAACTGAATTCAGATTCTTTCTATTGTTCTGACATGGAAGTTTACAAAAAGCTAAATAACTATAATAAAAATATATGTGCAGATTCAGGAAATACACTAATGAATGTATGTTACAGATTTGATTGAACAGCTTGAACTTAGTCATGAGTCCATTTTCAAGTAATTCCTATTCAACTTTGCTTTTTTGAACTTCCCCTGCAACATTCATTGGGCTGAGCTGAAGGTGTAGCAAAGAAAAATGTAAAGTTGCCATTCAATAATACCTCAACATCTCGTGCATAGTGATCTCTATTTTTTTTTGATAATTGAATTCAGTGAATCAGTTGGAGAAGGCAAAGAGTGCCTATTTAACTCCCTTCTTTGATTTTTCTCTTTTAGATGTGTGTTCTGCCCAGTTGATTCTCCTATATTAGTAGCTATAGGGACAAGGAACAATAGCTATTTATATTTTCTTCCTGTCTTTTGGTAGTAGTTGGCATTTCTTTCTTTTTTTTTTTAAATTTATTTCTGAGAGAGAGAGAAACAGAGAGAGAGAGAGAGAGAGACAGCGTGAGCAGGGGAGGGTCAGAGAGAGAAGGAGACACAGACTCTGAAGCAGGCTCCAGGCTCTGAGCTAGCCGTCAGCACAGAGCCCGACAGTGTGCTCGAACCCACAAACCATGAGATCATGACCTGAGCCGAAGTCAGACGCTTACCCGACTGAGCCACCCAGGCGCCACGGTAGTTGGCATTTCTACTTAGTACTGTTGACCAGTCAGTTCCATCTGTGCTACTGACATCCAAAAATTGGATTTTAGGAGACTCTTCAAAGACTCCATGTCCATGCAGATATCTGGTGTGAGGGATGCAGCCAAACTGCAGCTTTATCCTCTATAGCATCCCCAGGGTATGATCCACCTCATATTATAGACTTTAGATGCGGTGTGTTTCTCTTCTAGTGGATGGTCCTTTGGTCCTTTTCTTTTTCGTTTTNTTGTTCTTTTTTTTTTTCTTTTTTTTTTTTTTTTTTTTTTTTTTTAGAGAGAGATAGAGAGCAAGTGGGGAGAGGGGCAGAGAAAGTCAGTATCCCAAGCAGGGTCCATACTGTCAGAGCTCAATGTGGAGCTTGAACTCAGGAACTGAGATCATGACCTGAGCCAAAGTCAAGAATCAGACACTTAACCTTAATCTGAGCCATACAAGAGCTCTGATCTATTTGAAAAATTGAAAACACTTTTTTTTTTTTTAATTTGAGAGAGACAGAGATAGCCTGAACACGGGAGGGGCAAAGGGAGAGGGAGAGAGAATTTCAAGCAAGTTCCATGCCAGCCTTGAGCTTGCCATTGGGCTTGATCCCATGAATGTGAGATCATTACCTGAGCCAAAATACAGAAGTGGATGCTTAACCAACTGAGTCACCCAAGCACCCTGAAAAAACATTTTGATGTCTCGATATCTCTGACAGAATTTTCTCAATCCACATGAATGCATGCAATTTTACTACATCAAATGAGAAAAATATTGCATGCTGCCAAACATAAACTTTTCTGCTTTACTCTATATAACTTCTCCTTTTAGGTTTCTTGCAGATATTGAGATGAGAGATAGAATAAACTATAACTCAAGGAGAGGATCAGACAGAAGAGGGGAGTAAAGATTCTTATTCCCTGACAAGATATCTTGTTCTTATCTGGTTACCTTTGTATAGACAAAGGAATGAATGCAGAAGGTGAGAAGCCATTCAGTTTTCCTGGAATGGTATTGCTTTGTAAATCTACTGAGATTGTTGACAGTCTTTCAGATCTGAAAGTGAAGCATATCTCATTTTTATATTTTATCCCTCAGCTAACAACACACTTGTTTCTCTGCTAATCTTCAGCAAGAAAAATTAGGAATGATTAAAACGTAAGGAAAGCAACCATATATCTCAAGTTTTTGAATACAAGTAAATACTGCCATCACCAAATTGCAAAGGTAAATAAAATCTAAATTCACGATATTCTGACGTAAACTGTAGAGTTAAAATAAATAAGAATGAGATTTTACTCATAAAATATAGCAGAGACTTACTTATGTATTTTAACATCTTAAGGACTGTTTTGATAATGAATTTTGAGCATATTGACTAAAGAAACAAAAACAGTGTTAGATTAGAATGAATTTACCTTTATAGGTGCTCTTGGAAGAGATCCTACAGTTCTTTAGATGACTCATATTTCAGGTGTATGGAAGTTTAGTGTCCAAAAGATATTGAACACACAGAAATCACATGGTATTTGAAAATCTTAGGGTTCAAAGATATTGAATTCTGGACTCCAAAAAATCATGAAATGCTTGATATATTTTAGCAAATTTATTGAAAAATATTGCCTAATTATGTTCTCAGAAAGGTACTAGAATGCATTTTCTTTACCAGGGTTTTAAGGAAATTTCCAAGACGAGCAATAGTCAAAAACTGCATCCATGGATGCTATAGTACAGAGTTCCAATTGAAATGAGCTCTCTGAATGTAGTGTGGTTGGATGGATCACAAACATTACAGTCCACGTATAAGAAACAGGAAAGTTTTAAAAAGAAGTATATTTTATGTGATTAACATTTGGCTCTAAGGACAGACATACTATTCCAATCTCTAAGAAAAGCCTAACCTTAGAAATCTCTGAGAGAATTTAATTAATCATGAATCAATAGAAAGCAAATTGTTAGGCCATACTCTAAGGAATTATTTGCCTTATATATCAAATTAACAACTATATTAATTTTATTATTATAAGTATTAATATATTTTATTATATAATATAGTTTAAAAAGACCTGACATGATACATTACATTACAGAGTCACAATGCTTCCCTCAATTCCTGTATCTGAGTTATGGCATATTTCCAAGTCTTGACATGAAGAGAAATAACTATGTTCAAAAGCCACATGTCATCCTATCTTCAAGACTTTTCCAAAGAACAGTGATCTTATATTTGTGTACCTAATGAAGCTTTTGGGAAAGGAAAAATACATAAAATTGTTACTAAATATTGGATATTTAGGTTAGAGTCTAATCTAGCCTTAATCCTTGGGACTCCAGAGCTACACTGGGGCTTAGTCTCAAGAGATATATTAAATTTACATAAGTAACATAAGTACTATGTGATAGGCACAGTTGAATTCAGAGCTCCAAGGTAGTTACTTTTTTAGATCCTAAATTCATAGATAAAATTGATATATTCTCAATATTAAGTCTTCTGAAATGTTGATAAGACGTATATTTACGTAAAGGGTCAAATGCTATTTTACTACCCTTCTTTAAAAAATAGTTAACTAGGGGCTCTTGGGTGGCTCAGTCGGTTAAGTGTCCAGCTTTGGCTCAAGTCATGATCTTGCCGTTCATGGCTTTGAGCCCCATGGAAAATTATCTCACAGTCCTTTTCCATACTGCCAGCCTCCAAATGGTTTATTTTTCCTCAGATGGGAATTCATATGAAGTAATATATTTGTGTTGTATAGTCTATTCCAAAGACCACATTATTACCCATTAAATTTGAAAATAGTAAAGAAAGTTGTCATAATCAATCTCTTTGTTTAATTATTTTAGAGCACATACAAGTGTTTATAAAATATTTAAGTTCTGGATTTATTCACTTATTCAATACCTACCTCCCCCAAATGGAAAATACACACATCTTGAACAGGGTCTTGGTTTATCTTTCCTACCATTTTACTCTTTGTCCCTAGAAATGTGCTGTGGTATATAGTATATGGTAACGGCTGACTGATATTTGATGAATGGGAAGATTAAATGATGTTCTGTGTTTCTAGCAGATATTCTTCTAATTTGGTTATATGTAAGAAATACGCTCTAACTTAAATACTTTTGAGTAATTTTCTTTGTTTTTCGTGTACTTTCTTTCTTACCCTTTCATTCTTCCTTCCTCCCTCCCTTCATATGTAACCTGGAAATCCAGTACTCATATGAAACTCTTTTACCTACAGAGTATACTAAGCAGCATCCATTCTCATTGATCAGTACCTGAGGTATAAATCAGGTTTACATTGTTCCTATACATATCCAAATCCTTTCACGCTATGTTCACTATATGGAGGTTTGCATAAGCAGCTCTAAATTAGCTAGCTCTAACAGAACATAAGGCAGCTCTTCCAATTATCTCATTTGGTTTATATCCTCAAAAAAATAGCATTATGGAAGATCACTGTTCTCACCTTTTTCACACCAAACAGTACTGGATATTCTATCTTCTTAAAACACTTCCTTTTACTGCTGCCTACTCCACAACCATCGCTTCCTCATTAGTTTAGGTACTGACTCCTTCTGACCTGAAATATTCCAATGATAATCTGACTGGCTTCCCTGCTTGCTGTCCTACAGATGTTTAAACAAGTATTTCTCAATTGAGTTTTTCAGAAATATTCCAGGAAATGATCTAAAAAAACCATTATTAGTGTATTAAAGACTCTGAGATAAACTACAATGAAGAACCTGTGTAGAAAGTATAAAAGAAAGGTACTCTCTAGTCAGATGCCTGGATTCAAACTTTAGTACATCCCAGTACCTAAAACAATGTCTGGTACATATGTGGTCAATATGTACTTGCAGAGTTGAAAATAGAATCAAATTAATAGATAAATATTATGAGAATGTTAGTTAATATTCTTGTATCGTGTGTGTGTATGTATACTTATATATATTCTTTGAGAAAGAGAGAGAGCATCCCTAGTAGGCCCTACTGAGAAAGAGAATCCCAAGCGGGCTCTGCTCACATTGTAGAGCCCAATTCAGGGCTCGAATTCATGAACTGTGAGATCATGACCTGAGCCGAAGTTGGATGCTTAACCAATGAGCCACCCAGGTGCCCCTTAAGTCTCATTTTCTAATCCTACAAATCAACTAGCAATGTGTAGCACTGCATTTGCAGAGGCTAAACAACAATAAAGAAACAGGGATTGGATTAGTTTTGTCATGTTAAAAATTATTCTGAAAGTACATGCTTTGAGGTTTGATATAGCTGGGTCTTCATAAAGACAGGCTTCTTCCAGTTCCCTTCTTTTCTATACAAAAACATGTGGCATCTTATTTTTGAGAGATCTTGATGCACCTTCTGGCACCTCATCTATGTCCCAAACAGAAAGAGGTTAGATAGAGTAAAAGGTAAAAAGACAAATCCCCCTATATCAGGAAATCAATAGCCTTCTTGGATTCCTCACCTATTAAACTTTGCTTGCTTCTTATAATTCATATCTGGGGCACATAGCTGTGCCCAACATCAAGGAATCAAGAGAAATAGTATTTTCAAGTGTACGTTTTTATATTTTATGACAAAAATATACTTTTGTAAGTTAGAAAGAGAGAATAGATATATATGGGTATATCAGCTTTCATTACTAAGTGAACCCAACCATTTGCAGTATAAAAAATAACCAGTTATTTTCTGCTCACATGTCTATGGGTCAGTTGAGTTCTGCTTATCTGAAATAGTCTCTGATGAAATCTTATTGGTTCATGTCCTTGAGGCCTGGATGATCTGACAATTGGCTCACTGTCAGCTCTGATGATGAGGGGTGAGGGTGGTGACTGGGCCACATCTATCTTATTATCCATCAGGCTAGCCTAGTCTTGTTCACAAGGCAGCCAGCAGCATGATTCTAGGAGCAGCAAGAAGGCAAGACCAATGTGCAAGTCATTTTCACATCTTGGCTTGCCTAAGTTTGCTACTCTTCCTTTGGCTAAATTAAGTCACGTAGTAAAACCCAGAGTCAAAGTAGAAAGATCATCAAAGAACCCAGCTACAGGGAGGCAAGAACAGACTTGGACCATTGCTATATGCAATTTGACACAGTGGCTGGATGTGTCTGCCTTAAGATAACCCATAAGTTTGAAGAAATAAGTAAGATTATGCAAAGTATATAGCATAGTGTCTTGAACATAGTCAACATTCTATCAAACTTAGTTATTATATTTAAGAATTGAAACCAGTTATTCCTAGATTTAGTTGATAATGAAAGTATTTTTTAGCATGGCATATATTATCAGGTAAAACTTGTTATATAGAAAGATACATCTGGCACAATATTTCTCTGACCTCTGCTCCACACATCTGCCAACATAGTGTCTCCAAATAGAAATCTGTCCTGTTATTCTTTTCACTAAACCCTTCAATGACTTCCTGTGGTTATCTCACAAAGAAATAAACTGGCAGCTTAGCATAGAAAGACCTCTGTCATCTTAGCCATAACAATCTCTTCAACTGCTTTTGAGATGAACACTGTCTATATATATAAAATTTGAAACATCTTATAGTTAAACAATCACTAAAAAATAATAGCTTCTCCTTTGCTAATCCTTGGGAAATAAGATAATGTTCTTTCTGGATAAATGTCTCTGATACATAAATCACTAATATGACACACACTAATGACAGGAGAGTTAGATTGTACGTGTAAATAATCAATTTACATATAACTTGGTTATATGTAGAAATAACACATCTGTCATAGATTTGAAGGCATTAATGTTGTTCAATCTATGACATATGTGTTATTTCTACAGAATCAGGCCAGTTAATAAACCTAATTAAGCAGACAGTATTATGAAAAGCAAATACTATCACCTCATCTCAACAGGGCCACGATGGTCCAGGACCTAGATCTCATGCATTCTTTTTTTTTTTTTAATGTTTATTTTTTTATATTTGAAAGAAAGAATGAGTGGGGAAGGAGCAGAGACAGAAGCAGACAGAGAATCCAAAGAAGGCTCCTCTGTGCTGTCAGTGCAGAGTCTGACACTGGTTCTAATTCACTAACCACGAGATCATGACCTGAGCTGAAGGTGGATGCTTATCTGATTGACCTACCCAGGTGCCCTGACTTCAAGCATTTTTAATGGATAAATTGCCTAGGTGTTTTAAGCAATATTAACATACAAAATTTTTTCTACCTGGGTAATTAATCTATAGGGCTATGCTGTTTCTGTGATAAATCTACTATGCCTTAAATGAAGTTAAAATACTTGTGAGCTTTTTAGGGTGACATTCCTTGAATTGAGGCATCACTAACAAAGAAGACATTGATGCAATACCTAGAAATCCAGAATAATCCTTGTACCAGTCATATAATAAACACATTACAATTTTCTTTTGTCCATTGACAAAAGAAATATATATTTATATTTATATATATAAATATATGTATTCTTTTAAAATCTTTTAAAAATATATTAATTGATTATACAATTCATAAGTGACTGGGCACTATTTTCATCCAATTTATATGTTTTCCTCAGTCTTTCATAGTAAGCAGCTATATTTTTTCTAGAAACACAAGCAGCATTTATGCAATAACTTTTTGGACAAATGCTGAACGCAATCCATATTCAACAGTCTCTCACCCATAATTTAAAAGTGAAAAATAACACCAGGAAAATGAACATGAGTATATGTCAAAGAAGATAAACATAAAAACTAGGATCATAGCATAACTAAAATAAATAAATAAATGTTGACATTTTTTACAAAGAAAATTATTTTGTGGATATATCTGATGCAAATGTAAAACTTAACTAGCCAGTTAAATTAAAAATGGCTAGATGGAACATTTAAAATCATTTCAAAATTAAGCATTTACTATGCACTTGTCAATTTTTAGATGTATGGTCATATAACTAATGCAACCATACATTCAGAGAAGAAAATACAGTTGAGTTTGGTTTATTTCTGGTGGTGTTTTTGACCAGGTGCAGATATCTAGGGATCCTTCTAATTATCTCTCTGCCACAGCTTTGAAGCCAAACAATCTTAAATATTTATTTTCAGTTCCAAAAGTTCCTTTTCTTCACTCTGGATGAATTCAATAATATGCCTCTCTAGACTTGCTAAGAATGTCAAAATCAGTATCACCTTTAGCCATTCACCCCTCTCCACACATGTGCATACACACACATACAATATATATTAGTGCAGCCTGAATTATCTTTTTAGATTAATATACAATCTTTGCTTTACTCATTTAATGGCATTAATTTGGATATTAGTTAAAAACAAACTTCATTCACGACATGGTCTTGGAATTAATAAGATAGACTGAGTAGCCACTATCCAAAAACACCACCACCACCACCACACATACATATACACACATGCATGCACGCACAAAGCAGAGAGAGAGAGAGAGGTATTTTGGTGGTTTAACATAGTAGAAATATATTTATAATGCCCATAACTGGGTCCAATGAAGGCCCAGACAGTTGATACTAGTAAGAAGGGAAAGGATACTCTTGTCCTCACTGGCATTTGGTCATACAGGTTTCAGGTACCTCTTTCATCTTAAATATATGTAACTAGGTCCCTACAGCATTGACATCTAGCCTGCAGATGTATAAAGAGCATGGGAAATTAAATGTGACATTTTTATGTTCAGTCTTGAAAGTAGTACATGTCATTGCCGTCTATTCACCTCCTATCCCCATATTTCATTCGACAGAAATCAGTCGTATGGTCACACCTAACTTCAAGTGAGACCAGGAAATAGAGTTTAGATGTGTTCTCAAAAGATGACAACATGGTCGGGATGAAGAACTATACGGTTTTTGGCACGGCAAAGACCTGCATTATTTGGCTCCTATTTCCCCATCATGCACTCACTATTTTCCCTCTGCTGCTCCCCGTTTTCAAGTATTTTAGTATTTAAATTTCTCATTCTAGGCCCACTCTCACCTCAGGTATTGGTACATACTGTTGGTTGTAGCTTAACATATTTTTTTGACCTTCCAACCTTGAAATCTTAGCTCTTAACTTAGTTTGCTGAGATCACTCTAACCTATCCAATTCTTTCTAAAACATGCTTGCATAGCACTTTGTATTTTTTATAGCAATACTTATTACAGTAGATAATCATATATTTTTGTGACTGATTTATAGTATTCTTCTGCCTTTATTAGATTGCTTGTGTTGCTATTAAAAAGATTACTAAGTAGGCGGCTTAAACAACAGAAATATATTTTCTCACAGCTCTGGAGGCTGGAATTCCAAGTTCAAGGTGTCAGTAGGTTTGGTTTCTCTTGAGGCCTCTTTCCTTGGCCTGCATATGACCATCTTCTCTCTGTGTCATATGCACACCCCTGGTTTGCTCTGTGTGACCTCGTTTTCTCTTCTGATAAGGACACCAGTCAGAGTAGATTAGGGTCCACTCTAACAGCACCATTTTAACTAAGTCATTTCTTTACAGGTCCTATTTCCAAACACAGTCATATTCTGAGGCACTTGGAGTTAGAACGTCAACGTACAAATTTGGGGAAACATAAGTTAGTCCATATGAGATGGTAAACTCCTAATAGTTAAACCTGTGACTGGTTTGCAGTTGTCTCTAGTACTAAGAGAGTAGGTACTCGTTATAAATGTGCTGAACTAATGAATGATTTGCCATAAGTATTTGTTCACTGTTTTTAATGTGGGCTTTTTTTTCTTTTTATATATCCACCAAAGCCAATAAGGAGAATCCCTATTACAGTGTACACAGAAAATGTTATACATTTTGCAAAGGCCAAATAATACTTTATTATATTTAGTCATTAAGTCACTATGGCAAGTCAGAATGCATATGGATAAAATTCTACATTGGGATACATAGATTATTTTCTCTACAACTGATTTCATGAAAGTTTCTGGCACACTGGGAACTGCAAGGGAAAACAAGGTAGTGTGAATAATGCAGTCTGTGTGGCACAACTGTAGCCAATAGGGGCAACAAATTTACTCTGGGAATACATGAAGAAAACATCTCTAAAAATTAAGATCACATAGAAATACAAAATATAAGACAGGTTCCTGTATAAGTTTCAACTTAAGTATTGATAGTGGAAATCTCTATCTCATTCCTGATCACGAGGAGAGTTTTCAGTATTTATCATTTAGTATTATGTTTTTTAAGGTTCTTTTTTTTCTTTTGATTCATACTTTTGATTCACAAAATATATTTTTTATATTATTGATAAATTTTTGGAAACAGTTTTTTTAAGCCTTGAACAGATGTTTACTTTTGTCAAATGCTTCTATATAGGATGGTTTTTATTTATGAGAGTTTTCATTTTTTTCCTAATATGTTTTTTATAAGCTTCATAAGAGAAGAGATTTATTTTATTGGACATGTTTTTGTTGATAATATATTTGATGTCTGTAGAATATTCTCTTCTTATTTTTTATTTTATAATTGACCACTGGATTATTCAAATTTTTTAGCAGTCATTCCTGGGGTTTATACATGCATAATCACATACGTGTATTTATAAATTGAAGGAATCAACTTTTAGTTTCCTTAAATTACTTAATTGTATGTTTGTTTTCTATTTTATTATTTACCATCTTTTAGAAATTATTCTATACCTTTCATAATTACTAGATTTAATTCTTCATTTTTCCTTAAATATATGTCATTATTATTTCATTCAAAGTATTTTTAAATTTGATATTTAATTGAGTCATAAGTTTTTATAAATGTATAGATTAATAGTAAACATTTTAGGAATTCTTAATGAGAATTGTATAATAATTTTTATTTGTTAATACTTACATATAACTACATAAGATTTTAGTCTGAAATTGTTGAGACATAATGTTAGTGCTCAACATGTTAATTTTGTGCACTTGAAAATGTATGTAAGCTTCAGCTATTACATGCAATATTCTCTATGCATGTAATTTAAATTTATTAATTGGTTTTCCAAATTTTCAGTATTTCTGTTGATTTTCTATTTTGCATCTATAACTGAAGGAACTCTTTCAAAATAATGCTTTGCAGTTGTTAAATTTGTCAAAATGCATTTTCTGTTGCACATCCTTTGAGACTTTGTTATTAAGTACAAAATTAAGACTATTATATCATCCTTTAGAATGACCCTTTTTTCATTATGAAATAGTCTTTTATAGCTCTTATATTTCTTTTATTAGAGTTAACCTTGAACAATGACTTTTAGGGTTGGTATTTGCTTGATATGGACCTCTCCATAATTTATTTTCAAATTTTATGCGTCTTTATATTCAAGGATTTTATTTTATAAGGAGAATGTATACTTTTCTATTGAAGACTAACATATCTTAGTAGCTTAAAACAACACACTTTTATTATCTCACATTTACTGTGGGTCATGAGTCTGGACATGGTTCAGCTGATTTCTCTAAGGACTCACTAGACTGCAGTTCACTTTTTGCCTGAGCTTTATTCTAAACTAAAGGTTCCAAGCTCATTCAGGTAGTTGGCAGAATTCATTTCCTTGCAGCTGTAGATTGTAGAGCTCTACATACCACCTTTTTGTTGTCTGGAGGCCGCCAGCCGCTTCTTAAGACCACCTGCAGTTTATAGACATGGTCCATGATTCCCTGCTACGTTGGCTTTTCCAACATGGCTGCTTACTTCATAAAGCCAAAACAGAGAGTGTCTAGAGTGAGTCTGATAGGACAATGGAGAGTTATATAATGTAATCTGGGAGTGATACACATCAACTTTGTAATAATATAAAGGTTAGAAGTAAGACAGATCCTCACCACACTTGGTGGTGGGGAAGTAGTGGGAAGAATTACATGAATGAATGAAAACTAGAAGATCGAGAGGTGTGGAACTTGAGAGAATCTGTTTCTCATGTAACCTATAGTTTTTTTTCCTTTTAAAATCTAGTTTGTTGATCATATCTTATAATTAGATTATTTCATCTGTTTAGATTTAATGCAAAAACGGATCAATTTAAAAGGTGGTATTCTGGGGCGCCTGGGTGGCTTAGTCGGTTAAGTGTCCGACTTTCGCTTAGGTCATGATCTTGCAGTTCACGGGTTCGAGCCCCGCATCGGGCTCTGTGCTGACTGCCAGCTCAGAGCCTGGAGCCTGTTTCAGAGTCTGTGACTCTCTCTCTCTCTGACCTTCCCCTGCTCACGCTGTCTCTCTCTCTCTCTCTTTCTCTCTTTCTCTCTCCCTCCTAGAAATAAATAAAACATTTAAAAAAATTTAAAAGGTGGTATTCTAGGTTTCCAGTGTTTGTGGCTAAGTTGTTCTTTTTTTTTTTTTTTCATTTTGTCTTGCTTTATTTTAATTCTACTCTTAAGTTTTTCTGGTATCTTCATCTTCATCTTTTTAACTTCACATTCTTTTATTAGTCCCTTAATAGATATTCTAAAGATTACACAGGTATATTTGACTCATTAGAGTCTACTATGTATAGTATTTTTCTTTTTTTTTTTAATTTTTTTTTTTAATTTTTTAATGTTTTTAGTTCTAGGAGAGAGAGAGAGAGAGAGCGTGAGCAGGGGAGGGTCAGAGAGAGAGGGAGTCACAGACTGAAACAGGCTCCAGGCTCTGAGCTGGCAGTCAGCACAGAGCCCGACGCGGGGCTCGAACCCACGAACCACGAGATCATGACCTAAGCGAAAGTCGGACGCTTAACCGACTAAGCCACCCAGGCGCCCCATGTATAGTACTTTTCTAATACCTTAACAAATTAATGAACTTGTAAAACTTCAGATGCATTTATCATACTCCATTTTTTGTGGATTTTTCCATCATTTATTTTATGCCTACATATATCTCCATAATAATATTATGTATCTCAAGATTCATTTTAATTTGCCCACATATTTATTTCTCCATTCCTATTTTAAGGTGATTTTTTTTCAGGATTACTATCTTTCTGCATGAACTGAAGTATCCTTTGGTATTTGTTTTCGTGCAAGTTCACTGGAGATAAATTCCTTAGTTTATGTGAGAGTACATGCTTTTAAATGTGAATTATATATACTATAAAAGACTATGCAATGTGGAATTTTATTTTTAACAAATTTTGCTGTTTAAAGTTTATATCATTCATATGAAGAGGCCTGTTATTTTTTAAGATGATTATGGAAATATTTTGCTTCTACTTTTTCCTAATGAATTAAAAATCACTTCTAAAATTTTATTTCACTTGGCTTATCTCTTGAGGGCTATTTTCATTTTAGTAAACACTGTAAAATTATAGCCATGAACAGTAATCATAAAATTATACCAAGTAAGGAATGCTAAGGGAAAAGAGTTAAGATGAGCCCTAGAGGCTGTGATTTTTATTTAAAATAAATTTGGGAAGTCATTGCATTATTCAGGAAGCCCATCCAGAAAGCATGACAAAATGCAAAGTAGAATTAATCATTTTAACAAAAGAAATGTTTTATTATAAAACATTGACAAACTTGGGACAAATAAAATAGAATAAGATTATCTTTAAAACTAAGAGAACGCTAAACTCATTGTAAAAAATTACATGCCATATTTTAATTGCATATTAGCTCTTCTGTTAAAAGTAGGGTGTATATTGATATGGAATTATGAAATAAAAATGGTTTTAACACTAGATTTATGACAATTATCCTGCCCTGATAATCATAGTTTTTATGGAATTTTATGAAAAAATTGGTGGATTTAGCAGATTGTTTTAAAATTACATAGTAGAAATTATGATGGTAAACACTTTACTACTACTAGCAAAATAGTTATTATTAAAGTAAATAGTTTTAACTGATAGTCTTAACTCCTTGTAAGACATTTGAGAGTTTTACGTTAATTAAATTGCTGTATCTTCACTAAATTTCTATTTAGTGAATACTATTATTTGATTCTGGTTAAACGATGAGAAATAAAAGAGTGAAGTCCACATCATGGTGGTGTAAAATATTTCTCCTTTTTGTCCCACAAACAAATTGTGCCTTTGTGGGGCTTACAGTGTGAGTAACACTGCTCACAACAACTCTCAGGCAGCAAGGATATCTTCCACAGGGGAAAAGGAAAGCAGTGAATCCATGTCTTGATACTCCAGTGCTGTGAGACTCAACTGGGTTCTCTATGACTGAGACGATGGAGAAAATCAGGAAAGAGGCAAAAAGTGTACCAAAGGGCATTAAAAGAACACTGTTCCAAAAATGAGGAAAGAGATTGAAGTTGTAATCAAACACTTCCCACTACAAAAATACTCCAGAAGCAGATGTCTTCACTGGAGAATTCTACCAAATATTTCAAGAATAATTAATGTTAGTTCTTCTCAGATTCTTCCAAAAACTTGAAAAGGATGGAACACTTTCAAAATTATTTTATAATGCCAGTGTTAACTTTGATACCAAAGTCAGATAAAAACCTACACTAAAAAAACTATAGGCTAATCTCTATGATGAATATAAATGAAAACATTTTCAGCGAATTATCAGCAAACCAAATTCAAAAAACATATTAAAATAATTACACACAATGACCAAGTGGAATTTATACCTGGAGTGCAAGGGTGGGTTGACATATACAAATAAATAAATGTGATACGCTGTGTTAATACAATAAAAAATAAAAATCAGATGATAATCTCAATAGATGCAGAAAAGCATTTGACAAAATGCGACAACTTTCATGATTAAACCACCCTCAATATATTAAGTATAGAAGAGACATAACATAAGGCTATCTATGACAAACTGACAGCCAACACAATACTCAATGGTGAAGAACTGAGAGCTCCTCTAAGGTCAAGAGCAAGATAAGGGTGCCACTCTCACAACTTTTACTTGACAGAGTACTGGCAGTTCTAGCTAGAGTCTTTAGGCAAGAAATAAAAGGCATCCAAATTCAAAAAGAGGAAGTAAAATTATCACTATTTGCAGGCGATATGACCTTATGCATAGAAAAACATAGAGACTCAAAAAACTTGGAACTAATCAATTCAGCAACATTGCAGAATATAAAATCAGTATAGGGGTGCCTGGGTGGCTCAGTTGGTTAAGCATCCAACTTCAGCTCAGGTCATGATCTCGTGGTTCATAGGTTCGAGTCCCATGACAGGTTCTGTGCTGGCAGCTCAGAGTCTGGAGCCTGTTTCGAATTCTGTGTCCTTCTCTCTCTCTGCTTCTTCCCTGCTCATGTTCTGTCTCTCTCTGTCTCAAAAGTAAATAAACTATATAAAAAAATAAAGTAAAATCAGTATATAAAAATCAGTTGTGCTTTTAGATACTAACAACAAAACTTCTGAACAAGAAATAACAAAAAATACCATTCACAATGTCATAAAAAAATAAAATAATTTAACCAAGGTGGCTGAAAACTACAAGACATGGATAAATGAAATGGAACACACAAACAAGTGAAAAGATACTTTGAATTCATAAATTAGAAGATTTAATATCGTTAAAATGTCCATACTACTCAAAGTCATCCATAGATTTCACATAATCCTTATGAAAATTTCAATGGCACTTTACACAGCAAAAAAAATCCTAAAGTTTGTATGGAATCAAAAAAGACCCCAGAATATCCAAAATAAACATGAGAAAGACTAACAAAACCAAATTTATCATACCAGTGATCTATACCAGTGATCTTTTTTGTTTCTAATGTAAAGTTATCTAAATTCAGATATCTAGGGGATTAAGTGTATACTTCAATCACCATAGTAAATGTGCAGCCTTAATCAATGATCCTGCATCAAATAATGTTACTCATACTCCACTGTGACTGTGGAGAAATGGCATTCACTTATAACAAAATTCACAGAATATTTTAAATAAAGTCCTTAATAATTTGAAGAAATTGTACTGTAATCATAGCATGTTACACAATATCATTTACAAACCTTTTGTATGGATCTTAGCCTAAGGAAGATCGGAAAACCTGAACGCTGACCCCGAAAAAGTGTAAAACACCACACTCAATCATACGCTAAATAGTCAAAGCACATGCATGTAGCCCCAGCATAAGAGATACTCAAAAATAAATTTTTAAAAATAAAAAGATATGTATTAAATAAACTATTCTCAGGAGGAACAAAATTCTACTGATGTTTCTAACATTTGTTTGTAAATTTGTATTGAGAAGGTAGAGAGGTTAAAAGCCTTTCTGGGTCCTCAGAGGAATGCTTCCTTTAGGCTTCTACAGAGAAACTTCAAGCAGCTTCTTTTCACAATTATATCTTGGGAGGTCATTGCAGCAATGTATTGACTCCTACCGATCTCAGTGGGACACCACGAGAGTCCATCCTATAAAGGGTGCCAAGAAATAAATGAGATAGGATTGGTGTTCCAGGCCATTTCAAGCTACTGGGAACCTAGAAGGATCAGATGCACTGGTCTATAAAGAATCCTATTGCTTTAGTGTGGAATTCTAAAGCCAGGCTGCATTGGTCAGGACACTTGCTAGACACAGCCAAAAACAGACAAGCCAGAGCCTGATACCAAAAGCTGATCATGGCTAGGACTGAATATAGAGAAGCAAAACCAGAAATACAGATGTTTCAAAATCACGGTGCAAGTCTGTAGCCAGACCAAGAGATTAAGCAAGAGTCAGTAGCTAAATGCAAGTTACTCTAATAAGATGTGATTCATTCTGTCCCCATAGTATTGTAAGTGCATTTTATTACTTAATGAATGAAATATTTTTATTCTAGTGTGCTGTCTAATAAAATCAATGGCAATCAAGTTTTTAGGAAACATAGGCTTTGTTTTATAGTCTTTAGATCTGATTAATTTTGGGAAGTGTGGGAGAAATATCAGGTTTTAACCAGCATATTATCATAGACTTATACTTGTAAAATAAAATTGTGTAATTGTATTATATTCAATATAAGTTAAAAATGTTATTACTAGACAAACTTGCTTTTTACTCTAACATATGATTTTAATTTATCATTCCATTTAACTTTCTATTTTAGGTTAATATTTTTCTAAACATGTTTATATGGATGTCCTACTGAGAAAATATAATGCTATTTTTTATCATTCGGATTACTCATTTGCTCATTTATCATTTTCATTTCCTTAGTAGATTGATTTCCAATTCTTCAAATTGTTATAATTTTAGAAAACAGAACTATTCCTCATCACATGCATTGATTGCTTGAAGTTAGCTGCAGTTTCTAAAAGAGCAAAGATAAATTTTCTATATGAATCAAACTGCTGTGGAAAAATTACCCGTTGACCTTTACCCTTCATTTAGTTTGCTGCCTACAAAACTGATTCACAGGCATCTCTGAGGTTTATTATGACAATATACAACAAACCAATTTATGTGAAACATGAAGACAATGAAAGTGATTTATTTCAGTCTTCTCCCTCTACCTGTGGTGCCAGGAGTTCATTTAGCATTCATCTGCTTACGGAAAAAATATATATAATGTCCATACACACAGGCCCAGAAGGAGGCCATTTCGCTCACAGTGATTGAGATACCATTATCATATTTGTCTTTAGAAACCTCCCTGGTTACAGATTTTCTTAATCACAATCAAGAGAATAAAAAACAAGCAAGGATTTAAAGAACATAGCTGCAGCTGAGGTAAAGAGTTGCCATGTATGTTTTTGAGCTCCTAATAGATGCAAAGCATTTTAATGATAGAGCAGAAGATGCACGGACATATATGATACCCTGGAGGGCTGCAGAGTTCTTGCTCTGAAGAGTGAAGCCTAACTGGAATAAGAAAGTAGGTGTTAAATATTCTTATTAACTCATTAGTTAATTCAATAAATAATTATCGAGCAGAGCACCTACTGATACCACTCCCATGTGAATCCTTAAAGTATTTTTTCTATTCCTTATTTGTAATTCCCTATTCAGTCATGTTGAGATGATCCAGATGTCTTTTCCTAATATTAAAGCCAGGAGATAATAATGGTCTCTTGTGCATAGACACACACACACACACACACACACACACACACACACTCACATACTCACACACTCACGCACATGCACATACTACTACTATTAAAGATCACAGTAGATGATGTCAGAGCTCCACCCACATTCTCTGAAACTCCCTTACTATTTTTGGGCACACTGGCCCTGGTTTGCTTTCCCCCCAAACGCCATCATGTCTCTGTTGGAGGTCATAGTCAGGGAGTGCTTGCTTATCTGAACCCCATATTATTTTTCTGTTTTCAGATCAACCACTAGTGAACTTTATCCCTTCTTCCTTGTGGGACTTTGCTGAAATCTCTGAAAGTACCCATGACAAATTAATGCTCCCAATTTTCCCTTTGTTTTAAAACCTTTGGTGAGTATATATTTTCAGCTCCATATTATAAGATATTGACACATTAAAGATATAGTGGGAAATGTGTAACAAGATTCCCCCAGCTCTGAACAGGGAGGGGATTCCACTAACTATATCAACATTTCTGGGTCTGCTAATCTGTATTAGTTAAAATGGAGAATTAACTAAAGGTATCAGTTACCTTGTATAGTAAATCCAAGGGTAAGTAGGTACTTACAAATTTAGGTCCCTTGAGACACAAGCTTTCTCTTTACAGCTAATTAGCTAGATATAAGCTTCTTTGTAGTTGACTAAAGGATCTTCACGAATTAAGTAGTAAGAAAGGTAAAAGAACTACTAAATGAAAACACATTTGATAACGAGTGATTTTTTTGTTAAGCGACTTTGGGTTACAATACATTTATAAAGGACTTTTTATTTCTCTTAAAGATGTGAATTTTATTACTTGTCAAGATGTTTAACAAAATCTTATTCAATATTGTCAAGGTATAAAGGCTGCAAACATAAGGTGTTTTTAAGAGACTTTAGCAAAAAGCAGTGACTGGTGAAGTTACAATTGATTACTATGAAAATCGGTAGTTAAATTTTTATTCAAAAGTACTTTTGAACATTTAATTTCATGACAAGGATATTATGCCACAGTATATCCTGTGGGATTCTTCTGTGCTAAAGATAAGCAATCAAGCTGGAAAAATAAGGGTCCAAAACTGGTAAGAAAATTTGTAGTTCTTATTCATATTTCCACTACTGCTATAGAGACTTTACTTTTAATGCCTCTTCTAATCTCTCTGTGATTCTTTGATATTGGATCTAGGTGATTTTCTGCTAATAGAATACAAAGTTATCATATGTCAAGAGATGCCTGAGCTTTAAAAATGTTCATTTAACACAAAATCTTCTTCCACTTGTAATTCATACTTAGTTCTTTTTGAGATAGAAGAGTAGAACGTCATAATATCTGAGCAGTTTTTAACTTGTCCCACAAAGGTTAAAGTGAGGAGTGTGGAAGTCTACAAAGCTTACTAATATCTTCATATGAAAAGAAAGAAGAAGAAGCATAGCTAAATATATATGACTCTTTTTGGTCTAAGATATTATTGCTAATTTCATATCTTCCTTATAGGTGTGATAATAAAGAAAATATAATTGAGAGATGGCAAAGTGGTTTTAATAAGAACCTTAGTACTATGTTTATAGTAAGGGAAATAAGTGAACAGACATACCTCTTTTTAAAAAATCTGAACATGGCTATAATATATTGAGTAATGAATAAATGTGTGTGTGTGTGTGCATGTGCATGTGTGTTTTTGTGTGTGTGAGAGAGAGGGTAATAAAGATTATTCTCTGTTATACCAGACAGACCGGAACTACACAATGAAGAAGTTTAGGTTTTTAATACCGACCATTTTTGTTAAATTAACACTTTAAGTTATTCTTTAAAGGCATTTTGTCTTACTTCTAATTTCCAGTCTACATATTAAAAGTATACAAACTATGGAGTATTTAGCTATTTGTCCATAATAATAAGGTAAAAGAAAGTTTATTGAATTTGCATAAAAATGATTACAACTTTCAGTACTATTGTTTTCTATAGTATATACGTTTAATTAGAAGAAATGGTTTAACATGGCATAGCAAGCATAGCAACTAAAAAAACTGTCTAAATAACATCAAGTCCTTGAATTTTGACACATTTTATAAGCAACATTAATCGAAATTCACAGAACTTTATTCTGATAGATTTATTCTCATGAAAATAATTATAAACATAAATATTTTATATATAATATTATACATATGAATA
>NW_027529203.1:2143253-2186529 GCF_008692635.1 Crocuta crocuta | reverse complement strand
TATTTTATTTTATTATTTATTTACTTTTCTTAAATAGTTTATTGTCAGGTTGGTTTCCATATAACACCCAGTGCTCATCCTAACAAGTGCCTTCCTCCATGCCCATCACCCCACTTACCCTCCACCCAACCCCAATCAGCCCTCAGTTTGTTCTCAGCATTCAAGAGTCTCTCATGGTTTCCTCCATCCCTCTCCCCAATATTTTCTCCCCTTCTCCTCCCCATGGCCCTCCATTAAGTTCCTCCTAATCCACCTATACATGAAAACATACAGTATCTATCCTTCTCTGCCTGACTTATTTCGCTCAGCATAACACCCTCAAGGTCCATCCATGTTGCCACACATGGCCAGATTTCATTCTTTCTTATTGCCATGTAGTATTCCATGGTATAGATAAACCACATCTTCTTGATCCATTCATCAGTTGATGGACACTTAGGTTCTTTCCATGTTTTGGCTATTGTTGAGAGTGCTGCTATGAACATTGGGATCCATGTGCCCCTATGCGTCAGCACTCCTACATCCCTTGGGTAAATTCCTAGCAGAGCTATTGCTGGGTCTTAGGGGAGTTCTATTGTTAATTTTTTGAGGAACCTCCACACTGTTTTCTAGAGTAGCTGTACCAGGTTACATTCCCACCAACAATGTAGGAGGGTGCCAGTTTCTCCATATCCTTGCTGGCATCTATAGTCTCCTGATTTGTTCATTTTAGCTACTCTGACTGGCATGAGGTGGTATCTCAGTGTGATTTTGATCTGCATTTCCCTGATGAGGAGAGATGCTGAGCATCGTTTCTTGCATCTGTTGGCCATCTGGATGTCCTCTGGAGATGTGTTTATTCATGTCTTCTGCCCATTTCTTCACTGGATTATTGAGTTTGGTGAGTTCCTTATAAATTTTGGATACTAACATTTATCTGATATGTCATTTGCAACTATCTTTTCCCATTCTGTTAGTTGCCTATTAGGTTTATTGATTGTTTCCTTTGCCTTGAAGAAGCTTTTTATCTTGTTGAGGTCCCAATAGTTCATTTTTGCTCTTGATTCCCTTGCTTTTGGGGATGTGTCACGTAAGAAATTGTTACGGTTGATATCAAGGAGGTTGTTTCCGGCTTTCTCCTCTAGGATTTTGATGGTTTCCTGTCTCACATTCAGGTCCTTCATCCATTTTGAGTTTATATTTTTGTATGGTGTGAGAAAATGATCCAGTTTCATTCCTCTGCATGTCGTTGTCCAGTTCTCCAAGCACCATCTGTTAAAGAGGCTGTCTTTTTTCCATTGGATGCTCTTCCCCACTTTGTCAAAGATTATTTGGCCATACATTTGTGGGTCCAATTCTCAGTTCTCTATTTTATTCCATTGATTTCTGTGTCTGTTTTAGTGCCAATACCGTACTATCTTGATGATGACAGCTTTGTAGTAGAGGCCAAAGTCTGGAGNGTAGCATGATAGATATTTCTCCATCCCCTTACTTTCAATCTGAAGGTGTCCTCAAGTCTAAAATTAGTTTCTTATAGACAGAAAATAGATGGATTTTTTTAATGCATTCTGCTACCCTATGTCTTTTTGTTGGAACATTTAGTCCATTTACATTCAGTGCTATTGTTGAAAAATATGGGTTTAGAGTCATTGGGTTCTCTGTAGGATTCATGTTTGTGGTGGTGTCTCTGGTACCTTATGTTCCTTGCAACATTTCGCTCAGAGAGTCCCCCTCAGGATTTCTTGTAGTGCTGGTTTAGTGGTGAAATTTTTTCAATTTTTGTTTATTTGGAAAGACTTTTATCTCTCCTTCTATTCTGAATGGCAGGCTTGCTGGATAGAGGATTCTTGGCTGCATATTTTTTCTGTTCATCACATTGAAGATTTCCTGCCATTCTTTTCTGGCTTGCCAAGTTTCAGTAGATAGGCTGTCACCACTCTGATAGTTTTCCTTTTGTATGTTATGGCCCTTTTATCCTTAGCTGCTTTCAGAATTCTCTCTTTCTCCTTATATTTTGCCAGTTTCACTATGATACGTCATGCAGAAGATCGATTCAAGTTTCGTCTTAGGAGACTTCTCTGTGCCTCTTGGATTTCAATGTCTGTTTCCTTCCCCAGATTGAGGAAGTTCTCAGCTCTAATTTGTTCAAGTACTCCTTCAGCACCTTTCACTCTCTCTTCTTCTTCAGGAATTCATATGATATGGATATTGTTCTGTTTGTTAGTATCACTCATCTCTCGAACTCTTCTTTCATGTTCCTGAATCAGTTTATCTCCCTTTTTCTCGGCTTCCTCTTTTTCTATAATTGTGTCTTCTAATTCACCTATTCTTTTCTCTGCTTCTTCAATCCATGCATTGGATGCCTCCATTTTATTATGTACCTCATTTATAGCATTTTTAAATTCATGCTCAATAGTCTTTGTAGCAATAGCTTCTCTGATGTTTTCCATGCCTTTTTTAAGCCCAGCGATTCATTTTATGACTATTTTTCTAAATTCCTGTTCAGTTATGTTGCTTATATCTGTTTTGAGCAGTTTTTTAGCTGTTATTTCTCCCTGGAATTTCATTAGCAGAGAGTTCTTCCGTTTAGTCATTTTGGCTAACTTTCTGTCTCTTGTTAGTTTTAAAAGCTTTGTTCTGCACTCTGTGCCTGCGACTACTGCTATATTAAAGAAGGATCATTTACTGTCCAGGGCCTATCCATTCAGGAAGTGTTCTTTTAATGGTGTCTTTGGTCTCTCTTGTTGAGACTTTGGTTATTTTATTTCCCGACTCATAGTGGTATTTGGGACTCTCCACCATGTGTACTTTGACTTTTTTCTTGAGGTAGCCCTGGAAAATAAAACAGACAGACAAACACACAGGGAACAAAGGCACGCAAACACACAGACAAATCCAACAAACAAGTAAACCAAAAGGGAAAAAGAAAAAGAAAAAATAATGAAAAAAAGAAAAAAGAGAAAAAAAACCCCAAAAGACAAAGGACAGTCTGCAAGCATAAAACCAGAGTTCCCAGTTACAAATAAAGAGCAGGATGTATGCAGTGCTGATGGAAGAGCATATACAAAGAGGAAATGACAGGAAGGGAGGAAGTGAAATTGGACAATGACCAGACAAAGAGACTAAGAGGCTTAATTCAGACAGAGAAAGAGGAGAATATGGTAAGAGGCGAGGAGAAAGAAATGAAGGTAATGTTGCTCAGAGAAACTAGATAGTCTGATTATCCAGAGAGAAAGAGATAGAAAGGTAATGGTGGAGGTGTAGGATAAACATCTAGAGAATGGATTAAATGTGACTGTTTAAGCAAACCAATGACCAAAGTGCCCAGTCCAGCAGAAGGGAGGGAAATGACTGAGACAAGGAAAAATATATCTGAATAGAAAGAATTGATCTAGAATTAATCACAGTAGTGCATCCATGTTGGTCTTGCCCTGGGCTCCGGTTTTTTGTTTTTGTTTTTTTTTAAGCAGCTCTCTAGTCGGGATGGGCATAGTTTGGTGTAGGCTGGTCTTAGCCTCCACTGCGTCCTCCTGTAGGCCTCTTCCTGAGGTTGAGCCCTGGTGGTTGTGGGGAGAAAAATGGTGGCACCCCAGTCCCTTTTTGAACTAAGCACTGCAAATCACTCTTTTGGGTCTGACCTCCCTGTGCCACAGGCGAGGACAATGTGGGCCATGTTCTATGTCCCAAGCCATGCCTCACTTCCAGGTCTTAGTCCGGGTGCTTTATTGATACCACCCAAAATATAAACCCGCAGGCCAGGTCCTTCCCAGCTGGGAATTGAGGCCAATAGCATTGGACAAGTTATTTTACTCCTCTGTGAGTGTCTCTCTACTTATTCATTTAATAAAACATTCTGTGATATTTCCCTATCTATCTATAATAATTTTACTAACACCAAACTGTTGTTTTGAAGATTCGGTGACATAATCATAGTAGAATGTGTTCATGTATGTACCTGTCCATAGTAAGTGAAAAGTTAGTGGTAGCTAGAGTTCTTACTTTCTTAGATTGAGCACAGCATCTGTTATAGAACAGATCTGTATTAAATATTCCCTAGATCAGTGATTATAAGATCTATGGCATATTACTCCTTTTATTACATTCTTATGTTTTCAAGGTAGTTTCCTTTTGACCCCGGATTGAGAACAAAGGGACTTATATATCTACAATCTCTCTTTTTATAATATATGTTAAAAGAAGTATTCAATATATAAGCTGGTTAAGACAATTGCAAGGGCTTCAGAAATACAAGCATTATAATTTCTAAAATAATTGAATGTTCCAATATGAAACTGGAGTTTCATATATTTTAGAAATTTTCTTTTCTGTAGATGATTAATGTAATTTATTAGTTTATTTAAATATCTTCTATGGGTTTAAAGGCATTGTCTTGGCTCAGAAAAGGAACTAAAAGAAAGTAATCACAATAAATATTCCTATTCTCTGCCACTTCTCTGTTGGAAATGAATGTAGAAGGAAGGAAAGAATGCATGCATGCGATCATTCCTTAACAACTGGCCCTATTCCACAGTTGTGCATATGCAACAGCATCAAGTAGGGAGAAATATTCATTTTTTTCAATTAACTCTTCAAGAGATAACAGAATTTTCATATGAAAGGAATAGTTATTTCAATCCTTTGAACTGTCTTTATAAATCATGTTCTTTCTACCATCTTAACAGAAGTAAAAAATCATTAATACAGAAGACGCTTATATAAGAGGCTTGAGGTCAGAACTATAGAGTAATATTTTTCAGAGTGTTTTTCTATGATTTCCAGTGGCTAGGAGCAAATTTCACCCTTGGAATAATTTTCAATGATAAGGAAAGATAAATCAAGTGTATGTCAAGTGAGTATCTGCTTCTTTCTCTAATAGATAGCGTGGATTTATTAAGGAGAAGAGTAAAAATGAAAGAGATAATTTTGCAATTTTTCAACTTAAACTTTCTTTATTAAAGATTTACATGATGGGGCACCTGGGTGGCTCAGTTGGTTGAGCATCCAACTTCAGCTCAGGTCATGATCCCACAGTTCATGGGTTCGGGCCCCACATCAGGCTCTGTGCTGACAGCTGGCTCAGAGCTTGGAGCCTATTTTGGATTCTGTGTCTCCTTCTCTCTCTCCCCCTTCCCTGTTCGTGCTCTCTCTTTCTCTGTTTCTCAATAATAAATAAATGTAAAAAAAATTAAAAAATAAAATAAAGATGTATGTGGCTAATCCTTGATCCTTGCATATTTCAAAAGAAAGAAACTATTATAGTGAATAGATTAATTACAGTTTAACATCAAGCTCATTTTCATCTCACCAGAAACCAATATAATTTACATAGGCCAATATAATTCTCATAAAAATAAATTGTGCATGCTGACCATTATATTGTGCACACAAATCTCACATGATGCAAACTTATTCTTCTTGGGTTAACTGATATGTCACAAACCATGAAATATGACATGTAACTGAATGGTTTTATTTTACAAACAATATATTTTAGGTACAAATCAATATATAATGTGTTGAAATTAGTATATCATATGACAAATAAGTTAAATTCCACTTAACCTAACCTCTGGAATTTTAGATAAGTTTTAAAATGTTTAAATTTTGGTCTTCAACCAAACATACATGGGTAAATATGCCTAATCATAGCTTTAAAATATAGATATGGTAACTTTTTATTGCATGCAAAGTCTATATTAAGAAGATAGTAAGTGTGGTGCCTGGGTGGCTCAGTCGATTAGGCTTCCGACTTCGGCTCAGGTCATGATCTTACGGTTCGTGGGTTCGAGCTCAGAGCCTGTGTCTCCCTCTCCTGACGCTCCCCTGTTCATGCTCTCTCTCTCTCTTTCTCTCAGAAATAAATAAAACATAAAAAAAGTAAAAAAAAAAAAAGAAGAAGAAGAAGAAGATGGTAAGTGACATAGATCTTTCACTATGAGTAATTTTCAGTATGTTTTGAGAAAAACGACCTGTGGAGGGAACATTTTAATAATCCATCCACTGTAAATATATTCTAATGCAAAAGAATTTACTTTTAATAATCATTCACAGTTAAAAGTATGAGAAGTTTTCTAAATGTTAATTAATTTGAATGAAAAAAAAGGAATGGTCTATCAAATGAAGAAAGCTATAATGTTCAACAAATGAGAAAACTCAGGATGTTGAGACATATCCCTGTTCATGTTAATATCTGATTTTGGTTGTTTACATGACATCAGTACAATTTTAAGCTGTAAGTAAAGAAAATCAGTCTTTAAGTTATCTACAGAACTTGCAGTAATTAATTTTACCAACATTTTGGAAGAAGTTATCAGCTAAACATGATTTTAAAAGAAGTTGTTTGTTCTCAGGCAATAACTGATGACATGATGTCATGAACTCACACCGATGAGTACCCCCTTGACTCTCGTATGGCTTCCACTACTTTATCTCATTAAAATGTGTAAGGGCCAATCTCACGTACAGCTGTGGAGCTCTAGTAATTAGTAGATGCAGCCAGAGTGATATTTCTATAACATCTCTCATTACTTTTCAGTGAACATGCCAATTCATTTTATGAAGTTGATTTACTAAAATCTAACAAATATACCCTGAACAATAGAATATTCAGAACAATCTCATTTATGGATCTTAAAAGCAAAAAGCCCAGAGAATATAGTATCAAATTGAACCTACTACCTGTTAAAGAAAAATGATTATCAAGCTGAGGAGGGTACAAAGCCATATCATTAATCATATATCAAAGGATAAAAATGAAAAATACATATAAAATAAAGTATGCATTCCCGATTGTCAAAAAAAAACCTATTAAATAGATGCAAATAAAATTTTTCTCCACGTGATAAAAAACATTATTAATTTACGCCACAACCATCATACTTATAACTACAATACTGGAAACATTACTGCTAACATAAGGACAAAATATATTCATTTGCATTATGTATAATGACAATATAATGAAATATAATGAAAAATATAATTTAAATGGCATCTAATATAATGAAAAATAAAACTCAAATAGTTCATGATTAAGAAAAAAGAAGAAAATTATTATTGCTTAATTCATTTATTCACTAATTTCCTGAGCTACTGTTCTGCTCAGTAGTTTGCTAAGAGTGATGAACAAATCTGACATTCCTAATAAAGCTAAGATTATGTACTTAAAAAAATCCGAAAATAACAAGTAAAAAAAAAAAAACACCTATAACCAAAACTCACTGCCATTTTTTTCTCCCAGGCGCATTTAAACAAAACATTTTCAAAGCCCATTTTCAAGAATAGGTGCTACAATCTTATCACTGCAATGTGGACTTGTATTAGCAAACAATACCAGAGGCACTCAAGTGGTTTTGTCAATTAAGTGTTGGACTCTTGGTTTTGGCTCTGGTCAAGGTCTCATGGTTTGTGAGATCCAGCCCCATGTTGGGCTCTGCCACTGACAGTGTGGAGCCTGCTTTGGGTTCTGTCTCTCCCTTTCTCTCTTTCCCTCTCCATCTCTTTCTGTCAAAATAATAATAATAAAAAACAATACTTCTGCTATAAATAAAGAATAACAACAAGGAACTTGTACCAAAATCAACCGGAGAGAATCAAAGTCTAAAAGCAAGACTTGAGATATTATGAACTTATTATATAGCAAACATGGCCTCCCCCAAAAAGGAAAGAAATGATGCATTATAGTTTTAAATATTTATACAAAAACATTTTTAGAAAATGATGTTAGGTTCATAAATACATTTTCATAGATAGGAAAAAGATACACAAAAATATATATTTTCTCTCCACAAAAGTCGAAAAATAAAAATGTCTGACTGTAGGATGGCTTTCTTGGGGAAACAGACTCTGAGAAGGAGGTTTGTGTTCAGAAAGTTTACTGGTGAGTGTTCTCGGTATCAACCTCTGTTGGACAGAGAAGGACAAATGAGACTGTGCACCGGGAGAACTCCCCTGGGCTCACAGGTTTGTAAGTCCCACAGTTTGCTGGGACACTGATGGCCCTTGAGTCTGGAATTCATACCCACTGATTTGACCAATCAGTGGATTTGGACAGGACCCTGGGGACCTTAGATGAGGGCAATGAGATCTCTGTCACAGAAACCAAAGCATGGAGAGAGCTTAAGGTAAACATAGACCTTAAAAGGAGATTTTGCCCTCTTCTTTAAATAACACACATATGATATGATGATATCTATCTATCATCCATCTATTATCTATCATCTATGTATCTATCAATCTATATACTTACTTATTATCATATGTGTGTGTTTGTGTGTACCTGTAGACAATACAAAGTTAAAACTAAAAGACAAGACCCAAAAAATATTAAATTAAATTTGACAACTAAAAGGTTAGTATATAAACCATGCCCCCAAATTAGTAAAAAGCAGAGACATAGCACAGAAGAAAAATGGACAAGTGACATGAATGGTTAATTCACAAAAGAAATTAAATTGGCCAAAAAACATTAAAAGGGATATCAAAGGTCAAAAATAATCAAATTAGAGCAAATTAAGGCAGTGGTAAGATGATATTTAGGGTGAAGATATATTCATGAAATAATAAAGAAAAAAATGAAAAAAATTTAGAATATAGGATCCAACATAAACATGTAACTACAAAAGTTTGAAAAGATGTCATTAATGACTTCTTCATTCTAATGTGCATATTTTAACATTTATTTATTAATATTTAGATTAAAAATATTTGCACTTTCAGTGACTCCTAACTGTCCTGTGTTAAAATAATGCATTATAGCTTTAAATATTTATAAAGAAACTTTTAGAAAATAATGTTAGATTTATAAATACAATTTCTTAGATGGGAGAGCTGTCTATAGACCCAAACCTCTTGACCTGGCACACTGAAGTACCAAGGATTTAGGGATTTAGTATGTCATTCTTTTCCAGTCTCACCTCTTGCTACTCCCCAAACCACTCTACACCATAAAAATATTCAACTGCTTGCAGCTCCCAGAATTGCTATGCTTTATCGCTACATGACAATTCCCTCTGCTTGGAAACTTCTCCACAATCTGCTAGATCACATCTGCTCCTTCATTTTCCCAGCTGAGCAGTCCCCAGAAGCTTTTCTTAATTCCTTAGGGCTGAGGAAGGTGCCCTTCATGTCTTAAAGCCTGAGCATTCTGCAAGCATCCATTTACTGCATACTGTGACTGTTTTCTCTTTACCTCCTTGTCTCTCTGTCTAGAATGTAAACTTCTCAGCAGTTCTCTGACTCCTCTGCTCCAAAGCATTGGATAAAGTTCACCCCTCCCTCCTGAAAACACATTGTTGCCAAGTGAATGTAGTTTAGATGTGATTTCCTTCCTTCTTAGGTAACTATTTCATGGTTTCTTTTGCTAGATAATTTCTTTGTCTCTCTCTATTGGAATGTCTCAAGCTCAGTTTTCAGATTTCCTCTCCTTTCTAGTGTGTTTCAGCATATACTATAGGTCTATTAAATCAGAAACTCTAGGGTAGGTCCTGGCTTGGTATCATGTATAATATCCTAGGTGATCCCAAAGTGCAGCCATAGCTTCATAAACCGTACATATGCTGATGATTTCAAAATTCAAATATCCATCTCCTCTGATCCACATGTTCAACTACCTGTTTGAAATGTCATTTGAATATCTAATAAGACTTAGCATTACTTGTCCAAAATAAAGCTCTGATTTTCCCATCCATTATCCCAAACTTGCTTTCCTGCAGTGTTTGTTCTCAAGCTTAATAACGGGTACCTGCTCTTAGAAGTTGTTCAGGCCCCAAACCTTGATGCTGTCTTTACCTTCTCCTTCTCATTTTTGTTCTGTCTCCAACCCATCAGTAACTTCTGTTTGCTTTTTAAAAGCATATCTCAAAGTTGGGGCACCTGGGTGACTCAGTTGCTTAAGCGTCTAACTCTTGATTTTGGCTCCAGTCATGATCTCACAGACTCAAGATTGAACCTCGTGTGAGGCTCTGTCTTTTTTTTCTTTTTTTCTTTTTTTAAAGTATATCTCAAAGTAAATCACCTCTCACTATCTCCATTCTTACCCAAGCAAGAACTTCCCAATTCTGGTGCCAGGACAGATGGGTTGGGGATGATCGCAGTTATGCTAAGAAACTGATCCTTGTAGCCCCTGTGGGCAGCTGATAGGACTTGGTTGTGTCAGAGCACTCAACTTTGTCGTATCAGGCTTAGAGAAGCTCTGTCTAAAGCTCCTATCCCACATCACTGACTACTGCCGTACTGTCCTAAGAAGTCGCTTGTTTTGATTTTCAGTTCTGCAGTTACTTTCAAAACAGTAAATAAAATGGTATGTTTTTAAAAAACTAATTAGGGTACTTTGCTGCTCAAACTCTCTAGTGGCCTATCATGACTAAGGACCCTGCTTATCTTTCCAACTCTGTCTCTCTACTGCTCTCCCTTCTGTGGTACTTTGCTTCTTGCTGATCCTCAAAAGGGCCAAGCTTGTTTCTTCCTCCTGATCTTGCATTTATTGGACGTGTGCATGGTCCTTTCCCTCATTTCCTTTAGGTATCTGCCTTATGATACGACTAAGAGAGGCCTCTCCTGCTCACCTCTTTCCCCTTATCATTCATTTCTTCTTCATAGCATAGTTACTAATATGTGTTAAATACGCATTTATCTGCTGATGAAGTTTGTCTCTCCCAATGGACTAGAAGCTCAATAAATACAAAGATGGTCACTGCCTGATCTCAGGATCTGGAACAGGTGCTGGCAATAGCTACATTTTGAATAAATGAGTAAATAGACCTGATTTTGACATGATACTTCTCTCTTCTTCTAAAACAGTCCATGTATTCTCTCTGATTGCCTAGAATTAGGATAGAAACCTATGCATAATTGATTGTTCTTATTGGCTCCAGACACTACTCAATTAAAATAAATTAAAAATCTCTGAAAATAGAAGGAAAATTAGAAAAATAATTTTAGGATTTTTAAAAATCATTTGGAAGTGAAAGGAACATTTAATGTTCTAAGACTATTTCACCAGCTAATTTTCTAAAAGGTCAATTCTAAATCAACTTAAAAAGATTCTTTAGAGAGGTTTCACAATAATCATCTTCTCCAGAATGCTCACATTATATTCTTGAAAGAAAAAAATAACTCCTGGAATTTAATATGTTTTCTGTATGCCTGCTGCTAAAATCTTTTGTGATTAAAAATTTGATGTTGTAGTATCATATTAATAAAGTTTGTATAGACAAATTACCATTACCTTTATTTTTCTATTTTTTTTACAAATATAAAAAAGACATTGCCTAAAACAATATATGAACAAATAGTTACATAGAAGCAGCATTAATGGGAATTGAAAAGAATTAACAAAATGGATTAATCACATTTTAAATACAATGGGCTTTTTAGTATGGAAACAGAGTTGATGTTGCAATTATTATTTTTTTAAAAATTAAAAATCAAAGAGACCTAGTAAATAATTAAACATTATTATTCTGGATTCATTTTTAATTAATAGAAGGATAGTCTGTGATACCTCCAGAGTCCTAATATAATGTCATGAGATTATGTTATAACTGAACCTTAATTATTCCAATAATTATTTACTCTCATATTTGATTATTTACCCACTTAAAAAATAAATTGTTAACTAGTATTACTAATTGAATATATAAATTTCCATGCCCATATTTTTAATACATGAATATATCAATATGCTATTCAAACATAGCCAACATAATTAAATATCATTCATTCAATCATTTCTTCACCAAACACTGAATTGTTTCCAGAAGAAAACTTTAATAGCAATATTCTGTTTTGCAAAGCTTAGTTATAGGGAATTTTATCCTTAATTCATTTACTCTTTTTTGTTCATGAATATTATTCCTTTGGTCCAGACTGTGAATTAAAATTAGAGTGATTTTAATTTCAATTTCACTTTTTGTGTATATCCATCATACCTTTCCCCAGTACTTAATAATATATTAAAATGAATGGTTTTTATATTAATTTTTATTTTTTTATGTATTTAGCAGTCTGCTACCTTTATTCCAGTATGCTGATTTCTCAGAAGGGAGATTTGAGAAGGACTATGTTATGAGGTGTTGGGAGAATATATGTAGAAAACTGGGGAGGAGATAATTATCTTTATTTACATAGTAAAAGTAGCACATTTTACATTACATTTACATTAGTATATGTAAATATGAGTTTGCATATACATGTGCATATTAGTCCATACATACATCACACACTAACACATTGAGAAAAGTGTGAATTTTATAAATTAGTGATGCTAGAATTTAGTGTTAGGGATTGGTTTCACAATAAATCTTGGTAGTAGTAAACGAGTTAAGATTCTCACAATATGGATCATATAGCATTAATTCTAAATGGCATTGAATATGAAGAAAAGGGCAAGTGAGTTACAGACAAAATTAATTAACCATAATGTCTAGCCATGTATAGTCATCAGACATTTATGAAGTATCAGCAACTCTGTTGATGGACATAAACATGTGAATGTCATGAAGAGGAAAGGTCACAAAAGGAAAATTGATAATATTTCATAAAGAAACATATGTGAATAGTCACTTAATATTTTTAAGATTATGCACTTATTTTGAAATTAATAAATTCATTTGTTTCAGAGTTAATATTCATGCTGATATATTTCTGTTATGAGAGAATTTGAAACTGGTAAGTTTTGAAGTCCAACATAGGAAACTCAGTTCTTGGTAAATAGATTCAGCAAAGAGCTATGAATTATTTTATCTATGGTGAATTTTAAGCATCATGATCTTTGAATGATAAGTTTACTAGTGACTATAAATAATTTTACTAGTGAACAATAATTTTACACATTTTCACATGTGTTACAGAAACACATGGTAGATAGCCCTCCTGTGTTCTTTTGAGCAAAAATAGATCATCTACCTTCCAGTGGAAGTAAATTAATTGTAGGAAATTTTAATATGCTTTTATAATTCATAAAATTTTGATCCAATTGGGAAATGCATTTTTTAAATTTTTTTAAAGTTTTATTTATTTATGAGAGAGAGAGAGAGAGAGCATGAGCAGGGGAGGGTCAGAGAGAGAGGGAGACACAGAATCTGAAGCAGGCTCCAGGCTCTGAGCTAGCTGTCAGCACAGAGCCCTACGTGGTTGCTCGAACCCATAAACCGTGAGATCATGACCTGAGCCAAAGTCAGATGCTTAACCAACTGAGCCACCCAGGCGCCCTGGGAAATGCATTTTTATGTACTGTTATTTCAACATTGAAATCACATAGTAAAACTTTTGTGTGGTTACATTTTCAGATGGTTATTCAAAGTGCAAATATTATAATTTCATTTATTATTATAAATATAAAATATATAGGTATTTTGTGATATCAATAATCTTTTTCATAGAATATTAATATAAAATTAATATTGAAATAAAATTCATGTTATTTTAAGTAAATACTTATGGAGGACTTTGAAATACTGGAAATATTAATCTGCCATTTCATTGAATTCATAGCATTGAATTCTATCCTTGTATTATAATTGCGATTGGTTACGGAAAACTTTACATACTTATATATATATAAGCCTCTAAACTGTCTCCCCAAAATGGCCATCCTTCACACATTCTATTGATGTTCTGGCTTAAATATACAAGGGAGAAAAAAAGGCAAAATAGGGTGTATTTCAGATCAAAATAAAATTAAACTCTTTAAGAAAGGCTATTTTTGTATGTTTTGTATTGTTTAATAAACTAGGTATTCAATGAAAAAACAACAGGTAGAAAATATTTCCCAGTGAATCTTTACCCTTCAGAAACATGTTGATTTTAGACTGAAGCTGAACAACCTAGAGGTATAACATGCCAAGCTCTGGGTCTTGAATCTACCGTGTAAGCAGCTATGTGATCTTAACCTTGCAGTTGCCACTTAACCATAAATAAAATAGTGATAAGAGTGGCATTTTCAAAAGATGAATTGAAGGATATTGCTTATCTAATTTAATGCCTCCCTGGTTTCCCATGCACATAAAATGTAAATTTCCTCAAGACCTCTGAGGCTAAAAACGTGCCCCTGATGGTACTTTCTCTTCATTTTCTGTGTGTCCCCCAGTTCACCCAGTTCCAGTCAAATGGATATCTTTTAGTTTCTTGAACAGTCTCAGCCAACTCTCTCATCCATTTCCTTGAACAGGATTTCTTCTCTACCTAGAGATCTCTTCTCTACATGGTTGACATTTGCTATCTTCTCATCATTTGCTTTCACATCAAATCTTTGCAGGCAGGCTTTCTTTGACCTACGTTTTTAATGTGGCTTATCTTAGCCATTTTTATCTCCTTAATAGGGATTTATTAACATAGCTAATTTTTAATTTGTTTTTCTACTTATACCTTTATATCCATCATTTTCTTCTATACTGTAAGTTCCATCAGGGCAGGGACCATGGTTATCTTGTACTCTATTCTCAGCAGCTAACACATGGTCAGTTCTTATTTGTAGGTACTACTGAATGCACAATGACATACTTACTGAATGCCTTATTTCCTCAGAGATCCCTTTAAAGAATAATTTTTCACACAACAAATATTCGAAAACACTATGCAGAAGCAGTAGACCATTAAAAAGATAGGAAAACGAGTAAAGGAAGAGGAAAAATCATGATGGTTAAGAATCAGGATTCAGGAGTGCCTGGGTGGCTCAGTCGATTAAGTCCGACTTTGGCTCAGGTCATGATCTCACGGTTTATGGGTTCGAGCCCCGCGTCGGACTCTGTGCTGACAGCTAGCTCATAGCCTAGAGCCTGTTTCAGATTCTGTGTCTCCCTCTCTCTCTGACCCTCCCCTGGTCATGCTGTCTCTCTCTCTCTCTCTCTCTCTCTCCCTTTCCCTCTCTCCCTCTCTCTCTCAGAAATATATAAAACATTTTTTAAAATTTAAAAAAAAAGAATCAGGGTTCAGGTTTAGAAGCTTTAGAATCAGAAAGTACTGAATAGCCAAATATTGCCTTTTACTTGCTTTTGGACACTGGATAGTCACTCAACTTATGTGAACCTCATTCCTCATAGGTAATTGTGATTTGTAATAATAGTGATACCTAGCTCAAAGGATTGTTGACAGAGATAAATGAGACAGAAAATACATGTAAATTCCCTACTCTACGGACTGACATAATAAATGCTCAATATATGCTTATTTCGCTGTAATTTTTCAAATACTGATAATGATAATAGAATTGGAGCTCCATACTTCTTATGTCGGGATATTTCTATATTTGTATTTGATGATGCACTATTTTCAGAACATATGAACTTTTCTATGAAAACAAAACAGAAAGGAGAGACATTAAGTGAAATATCCTGATGATCTGAGTGTATATACTAAAGGAATAATAATGTGTATCAACCTGAGGCTAATTCCAAATAAAATTAAATTAAGGAAAAATTAACTTGAGAATTGTCTTTTAAGCAACCAATACAAGAAAGAAATTTTTAAATGCAAAATTATATTCTATATAATTTTATAGCAAAGACATCCAAGTGCTTTTAACTATTGCTTTTCATAAATAAAACATTAATTTAATATTATTCCACTTAATGTCTCTTGTGTGACAGTCTTGAAATGAAACACTATAAGAATTTAAAATAAAATATAACCTCATACATCAATCATGATATAACTAATAATACGTGAAGTTATTGATCATGGGTTTTTTGTTTGTTTTATTGGAAAAAAGTAAATTTGAATTCACAAATATTTTCTTATTTTTTCACTTTTGTACTGAAGTATAATTTACATATAGTAGCTTTCACCATTTTTTATGTACAGTTCTATGAGACTTAGAATAGTATTAATTCATGTAAGAATCACCACAGTCAATATTTAGAACAGTTAAATTTCCCCCAAAAACCTTGTGAGCTCCACCTCACACTGCAAGCTCTGGCAACCACTAGTATGTTTCTTGTCCCTATTGATTTTCTTTTCTCAGAATATTATATATAAATGCAATACATTATATACAATATACAATATATGTAATATTTTATATATATTATGCTAGACTCAAGAACCTGCAGTGCTACATTATTGTATGTATGTTATTATACAATGCTATATTATTGTGTATATATTTATATATGATTCACCTATGTTTTTGTAAGCATCAGTAATTCATTCTTTCTATTGGTGAGTAACATCCTTTACATGGATGCCTCACAATTATATCTATTACCCTGCTGAGAGGCACTTGGAGTTAGAGTTTTGGTAAATATTAACAATTACAAATAGAGCTATTATAAACTTTCATGATCAGATGTTTTTATAACAAGAATTTTTTCATCTTATTTTGATAATTACCAAGACATGGGATATCTGTGTTATATGGCAAGCATAGTTTATTATTTACAATAGTTTGGACAAAGTTGTCAAAAATAGATGTAACATTTTTTCATTCTTATCAGCAATTTATGATTGTATGCTAAGTAGAAATACAGATTCTAATTTATGAATTTTCATTTATTTTTTTGTATTTTTGAGTTTCTTTATTTCCATATTTTTAAGTTTCTTTGACTCCTAAAATACATTATATCTTTGCCTATTATAACCATGTTTTCTAGTAATTTTTTTATTTATTGATGGGAATTATTTGATACTTTTTGTATGTTGTAATATCTGGCTCACCTTTAATTGTTATTTAATTTACTATATTATTCTCTTTATTTGGTTATATTCTTGCTTCTTTGCATGTCATATAATCCTTTAATTTTCCAGGAAGACTTTTTTTCAAAAATTTTTTAATGTTTTTATTTATTTTTGAGAGAGAGATAGAGACAGCATGACCAGGGGAGGGTTTGAGAGAGAGGGAGACACAGAATCTGAAGACAGGCTGCAGGCTCTGAAATAACTGTCAGCACAGAGCCGACGCGGGGCTTGAACCCACGAACTGTGAGATCCTGACCTAAGCTGAAGTCGGATGCTTAACCGACTGAGCCACCCAGGCACCCCCTTCTTCTACTTTTTTTTTTTTTAAGAGAAATGCAGTTGAAGTATTATTATCTTTTTTTCCTTTCTTTTTCTCTCTCAAATTTTTACAAAAAATTAAAAAATATTTCTTAATGAGAGCAACCCCTGTCTTCTTTCCGGTTGATAGGGCACGTTGCTAATCCTATGGATTTCTCCTAGACTTGATTTGAGTTTTGTCAGGGCCACAGATTTACTTAGGCTTAATTCAGATGCAATTAGTCAAAATGCCAAATCGTAGAACTGCTACCTCTTTACTGGTTTTGTAGTATTTGAGTGAAGAGGGAGCTCATCTCTGATTTCTCTTTGCTTTTCAGCCCCTCCTTTAATGATGCTTTTCGATTGAAACTTGGGGGTTAGAACAAAAATGGATAAATTTGGGGACCAAGAGATTTCTTCTTGAATAAAATGTTTCCAGATTCCAATTTGTCCTATCAGCCAATCCTGTAAACTATTGCTTGGATGACTTTTTCTCAAGCTTTCAAAGTAAGTTCATTTATAGCAGCCTGTTCCTCCATATGCTCTTATGCAGATGAAGGAATCATCTCCAGAAATGAAATCTGGCATGGCTTTCTGCTCCCTACAAAGGGCTTTTGAGGCTTTCTCAGACATTACAGTTTTCTTAGCCCCACAGAAAACTATGTTATGTTACATTTTGTCTGGACTTTTTTTTTTCTTTTTGATATCATGGCTATTGCAAATAGTGCAAATATATGTGTCTTGTTCACTGTCAGTTCCCTAATACCTAGCAGAGTGGTTATAAATAATTTATGTTCACAACTATCATTATAAAAAATACATGCTTACTATTTAGTTATATTAAGCAATAAAACAAATTTTCCACCCAAGACTGGTGCAATAAATATTGTATTTATAAATATTAATCAAATAATTAGCCCAAAGAAGAAAATCATGGAAGTTTCAAATTGCAGTATTAATATAATAGCTTAAAATACACGGTTGTACTATGGAGATTTAGAAGGTACTTAGTAGTTTTGTGCTAGAAAGTAGCTCTAGAAAGAACCAAAAAGAATATATTCAAAAGAGTTAAAATTTTCAAAGCTATTTATAAAAGAAATTATCTGAAAGCATTGACATTCTATAGAAGACATGGATTTAAAATGCCAGTAAGTGCAACAATAGCAAAATATATGCTCAGCAAGATCACCTGAAAAGAAATATCAGAAGTTGAATAATGCCTTAGAAAATCATAAGAGCAAGTCAGATTCTTCTCATTGTGGGGATTAGCAATCTTTGAAAACTCATGAAGAACAGACAAGATAAGGTTTGTGGAGGCTATAAATAACTTTTATATCTCAAACTCAGGTACTTTTGAGAGGGAAAATGGTGCTACTAAAATATGTTGAGAAATCAGGGGACCCTCTTGGGATTGTCTTGGAAAAATTGTAAAGTATTTCAACTAACTGTTTACCTCCTTTTTGTGACTAATAAGACCCTTAGTCTGGGATACTCTAGGCAGTATTGCCATGAATTACATCACTGAGTGAAAAATTGACTGGTTCTCCTGTAAGCAGTCTTTATTACCTAGAGTAGCTCACAGTTAATTCATCAGTTATGATTCATTTACTTTTCTAAACATTTCAGGCCTTGTTAAGTAGGAGTAAAACAAAAGGAGTCAATGTTCCTAACCTGTTCCTAACCTGTTCCTAACCTTAATGCATTCACTGAACCTGCAGTCACCATGTCCCTCTCTCTGCCTGTCCATTTTAGGTAATTTCTACACTGTGCCTGTCAGTCATTGATACCGTCTTATTAAATGACTAGCCATGGTCTTTTAGCAGCTGTAATGTAGTAGTTAAAAGTTTGTTGTTCCTTATTCCTAGATTGCTAGTTAATGATTGCTATCCCGTTGGAAAGGAAATTAGTAAAGAAATAAGTATTAACTTATAAATTTATTTTTAATGTTTTATTTATTTCTGAGAGAGAGTGAGAGAGGCAGTGTGAGCCAGAGAGGGTCAGAGAGAGAGGGAGATACAGAACCTAAAGCAGGCTCCAGGCTCTGAGCTAGCTGTCAGCACAGAGCCCTATGCAGGGCTCAAACCCACTAACTTTGAGATCATGATCTGAGGCAAAGTCGGATGTTTAACCGACTGAGCCAACCTGTCACCCCTACTTGTAAATGTTTTAATGTTATGTATATTAAATGCCTAAGGTGAACTAAGCAATCAATTAGCAAAAAAAGAGAAAGAGAAAGCAAAAAGACACATGTACCCTCTACAATTTGGCATTGATTTTCAGAAGTATATAAAAGGAAAATACGAAGTAACTCATGGAAAGTGATTCACACTAAATTATCACTTAAACCTATAATTCATTAGTCACCACACTACTTTCACAGCCTATTATGATACTAATAAATAATGATCATAAATCATCCTAAAGACTCAGAAAAAGCATATAGTTTTTCAAATTGTACAATAAAGTCATCACATATTACTAACTCCCTAGAATATGAACAGTAAGAAATTTTGATGCCAACCTTTTCAAATGGCTAACTATGAGGTCTTTCCTATTTATAATTTATAGTTTTAGTTTTCCAATAAAGTGTTATCTTTCTTCATTTGAATAAAATTTAGATTTCCTTTTTTAAAACCCAAACTACATTATAAAATGCTAAAAATGTTTAATTCATTATTTTAAAATGTACATTTTCATTACAGGTGAAGCAATCACTATTATAATCATATCATCTTCCTCTCGTTAAGAAGTGAAATTTTTCAGAATTGCTCAATGAAGAACTTTTCAAAGATGCATGTTTGAATATATAAGTATAAATATCCATAGCTTTGTGAAAATATTCTGGATAAGATTTTTCTCTTTATTTCATATTTGTATTCTGGATAAGAATTCATCTCTCTCTTTAGCTTCTAAAGTGAACAAAATTTACATCTTACTATATCCATCTTATCTCACCTCTCATTTTACTTCTTGTCTTTATTCAGTGATGCTACTAGAACTGTAATTGTATTTTTTTCTTTTTTTAGGACTAGATATTATGCATATTTTTTTGCCTTTGAGAATCTGCAAACCAAGTGGTTTCAAAAAAATACCTGAGATCAGATGTAGAGGGATGTAATAGAACACCCCCCCAAAAAAATTCATATGCTTGAAACTTCATATTCCATTGATGTCACTGACATGCATTGTTATTCTGGAAAATCATTAAGATGTTCTGGACATCTGTTTCTTTATTAGAAATTGTGAGACTATCAAGTAATCTGTGATATAAACTGTAGTTACTTACAGATATGATTAGAAGTTTTACCATGTGCAGGGCATGACTTTGTTTAGAAGAATAAAGCATTTTAACTTTGCAATTATTCATTGATTTTTAAGTTTCAGAAGCCACTACTTTTGAAAATAAAGAGAAATAGGGGCGCCTGGCTGACTCATTTGGTTAAGCGTCTAATTTTGATTTCAGCACAGGTCATGATCTCACAGTTTATAAGATTGAACCCAGTGTTGGGCTATGTGCTGACAGCATGGAGCCTGCAAAGGATTCTCTCTCCCTCTCTCTCTGCCACTTCCCCATCTTGCTCTCTCTCTCTCTCAAAATAAACTCTAAAAAAATAAAATAAGGAGAAATAAAAAGTTAAGTTCTTATTAAAATGAACATGATCAGTAATCAATATTTAATAAATTACTCCTAACAATTTTATAAATTGGTAGCCATTAAGGCCATTGAGAAACTCATTATCTTTATTCTAGTAATATGATATAATCATTTCCTATAATATTAGGGATAATTTACTTATTGATGAGAATATTACAATTTGAGAAAATGTTAGAATATAAGTTATTGTATAATGAATATTCTTTTTAAAGTTTAAATAAAAATAAATTTTTGTTTTATTTGTTTTAAAAATAAAACAAAAATAAAACTTGTCTCATAAAATAAAACAAAAATAAATTCAGCTATTAAGAGTTGCATCCTCTTAAAATGTTTGATATCTATTGGATGCACAAATAAGGTACAGCTAAATGTATTTAGGATACTTTCTTTTTTAATGCTGATAATAACTCTGTGAGGTCAATACTATAATTCTCCTTTATAGATTATAAGAGACACAGCAAGCTGACAAACATTAAAAGTCACATCACTAGAAATTCCGTAGCTGAAATATGAACCCAAGTCCACAAGATTAGACAGTATGAACTCTTGCCTACCTTCTATAGATACTCCAGAAGTCAAAGGAATGTAGGAAGGTTAAGAATCTATTAAATCATTTTAGAGTTTTGAAACCTGACTATGGCCTCAAGAGGTTAGGTGGTTAGGTCAAGGTCACACTGTGAGTAATTACAGTATTTAAAAAGGGAAGAAGATTACTCATTTGATGCAACCCATGTGCAATTTCATCTGCATAATGCTTCTTTCATTGTATTTATGCATCGTAATCACATCATTAATCAGATTGATAAAGGAAAGCAATAGCAATAATTCAAGCCAAAACTCCATAGAAACATTTTTGAAATCATAACTTCCATATGGCTATTGCAACTTTTTTTTCAATTTGTCTTTATAAATATAAAGAAAAGTCCTGTTCAAGGATTGATGTACACAGAATATGCTCTGTTGTTATTACTTTGTTTCAACAACTTGATCTTATGAACAATGAAGGTAAAATGTTACTAAGCAAAGATATTACTTTTCCATTAGCTTGTGCTTTTATTAAATATTATAATACACTTACTAAGCTGTTACTAACATAGGATTTGGTTTGAAATAACCACAATAAATTGTGTTCCATGGTTCCTGCTCTCTCCCTATATATTTCCTGTCCTTTAAAAATAAATTTAATTCTATTTTCTCTTATCTACTGTCAACCACCACGTCTATGTAATTTTTTCTCAAATCTTTATTTCTCGCCATGTTTCTATTCTCAGATGTAAACTTCAGAACTGTCTTTCTTCTTCCCTTCCTTCCTTCCTTCCTTTCCCTCCCTCCCTTTCTCTTTCTTTCCTTCCTTCCTTCGTTACTTCTTTCTTTCTTTCTTTCTCTCTTTCTTTCTCTCTTTCTTTCCTTCTTTCTCTCTCTCTCTTTCCCTTTCCCTCCTTCCTTCTTTCTTTCCTTCCACTTTTCCTTATTAATCTTCACATATTACAATAAAAAATTTATCTTCATCCTCATTTAAATATTAAGTTCTATAAAATTTCCACTCTTCTGTTACTGGTGTCAAAACATTCTTAATCACTATTTTGGTTAAGTTTCTGTTACAAACAGTAACTAGTTTGAGTAGAAAAGAATTTTTACCTGACATTAGTTTGCTTACCACGTAATTGGAAGGGTAGAAATAATAGGTTATAGACAAAATTTCTAAAACAGCTCTCTGCCATCCAAATTACACTGCCTCTGCAAAGATTGCAAAAGCTACTCATTATTGTTTGAAACCATGAGTCAGAAACTTGACTATAATGACTTTGTGAAGAAATATGAGTGTTACCACTGCTAATGCAGGAAACCACAATGTCATGAAGCCTGGAACCACAGAACCATATTGCCTCTGTCAATATCTAACCAGCAAAAAAGGTATCTAATATACTTACTTTTCTTCACTTAATACAGTTTTGGGTGTAAATTGTGTTAAGAGTAAATCCAATTGGTAGTACCTAACTCATATCCAGAGTTTTAACTAGGAAGGAAGTTGTGGTTTGTACTTGATAGTAGAGAGTATGATTTTTAAAAAGTACATTAGTACTAATTTGGAAAGAAAAATGAATAAACCAATTTATAGTATCTATCAAAGTCCTTATTTCAGTGCTAGAATTCTCTCTGTCTGCTTCCTCTGCTTGCTATAACTTTCTGTCCTACAAGGCATTAAATTCTACACTTTTTTTTTCCTATCACAGTCACATATTTGTCATTTGTTCCATTTCTACTATTTCTCTTTAAGTCATTTTGAACTTATTCACATTGCAAAAGCATTCTTATGAGCCTTCTGTGTTTTTGGATTTTCTATATATAGTAATTATACTAAAATACTCCTAAACAGTCTTTAATGATTAACCAGTTTTGAAGAGCTCCAACTCTGAGAATGACAGTCTAACCCCATCCCTTTCATCACCAGTCTCTAGCACTGAGTTATAGTACTCATATACTCAACTGCCAGAAGCTTCCAAATACCTAATATCCTGGATAGCCCCTTCATTCCTTAAGAAAAAACGAAATTACAGAGCTATGTGTTGCTCCGTTTGATTTAATTAACCACACCTTTGAGAAACCTAAGAGATTGAATCATGAAGCTTTCAACCTAACACATTCATTTCTTTTAGTGGCATACTCAAAATGTAGACAAAATGTCTATGGAGAAATAAATACATAACACTATAATTTTGCAATATTTCCCAAAATGACAGCAAAATATTAAACCATAAAATTTGCAAAGACCATATGCACATTAAATTCAGTGACTGATGCATAAAGAACTTTATGCCATTCTGCATTTGCCCTTTATACATTTTATTAAAAGATTATTTCATCAAGACACAAATATAGATATCATCTTACATTACCAAATAAATACTGTGGACTTTAATTTTAACAACTCTATACTAACTGCACATTCCATGTAAGGTGAACTTTTACCTTAGCTCAGAAATCCCTCATACATCTTCCTAGATAGGTTTTTATTTTATATATTTTAATTTAATTTTAATTCTTTTTTAAAGTTTATGTATTTATTGGGGGAGGGGTGAAAGGGAGAGACAGAGAGTCCCAAGCAGGCTTGGAACTGTCAGCATGGATGTCAGAGGCCGGCTCCAGCAAGTCCAAGGGTCCCTGAAGGATGGACGGTGTCGGCGAGAGAGAGAGTGAGAGAGCCCCGGAGATTCTTTCTGATCACCAGGCAGGCATCTCCGCTCTTATTGGGGCTCAACTTTATTTTATCATTAAGTGTTTGGGGGATGGCACAGAAGTGGCATTTGCCTTAGACAATGGTTTCTGATAACAAACTTCTTTGATATGTAAGAATTTCCCAGAACATAGATATATAGAAGACTCATGCATAACGTTTACAATAGTGATTGAGGTAGGGGATTTAGATACCTATCCTATGGGAAGGAAGGCATCTTTAGCATACCAGACAAAGTTTTCAGCATAAAAAGGGTGAAATTACCTCTCTGTGGGCAGGGGTCAACAGCTTGTTTGTTTAAGGTGGAAGTATCAAGAAAAACAGGTCTTTCAGGGAACACCTTTGCTCTCATAATCACAAAAGAAGAAATTCCTCAATAGGTTCCTTCACAGGGAGCAATCAGCTTATACAAGGCCAGAAAATGCTCCAAGCAGAAACAGATGGGTGGGGGTGGATATTTGCCCTTAACTCTAAATTAGGCTCTTTGTCTCAGGGCCAGACTCAAGCCCCTTTTATTATGTTAAGTCTTGAATCTGCAAGGCCCTTAGGAAGAGCCTTTTAACAATCATCCACAATGTTTTCATCTGAAATCTCTTTGGAAAAGGCAGGGACATGCCTTCCCTTATGAGCAATCTGTGTAGGGAATATCGGTCTGATCTGGAATACTGTGAGGCCTGGTCAATACCAGCAGCCTCACTTCCAACATGAGCCAGTAGTAGCCGGAGATACCAGTTTTCATTTCTCATGGCAGGAGCTGTGCAAACACTACCATTTCCTTGCTGTGACTGTCATCCAAGGAGGCCAGTGCGGCTCCCGGCACTTGGAGACTGACATGGGGCTTGATCCCATGAACCATGAGATCATGACTGGAGCCAAAATCAAGAGTCAGGCACTTAACTGACTACACTACCCATGCGCCCCTGTAATTTTACTGATTTTAAATGGGCTTTATTACAGTGTACTTTTCCATTCCAATGGGTTGTGGTTTATGTCTCCATTACAGTAGTCCACCACTGAGTCAAAGGTTTTGATTGTCATAATAATGTGGTATGCAGCAAATTCCTCTTACATTATGAGCTATAGCAAAATACTACCGACTGTGTGACTTCTATTTCTTGTAGTTGTGGAGCCTGTAAGTCCAAATTCAAGGTTCTGGCCAATTCAGTACCTAATGAGAACACTTTTTTCACTAACAGACATTTGCCTTCTTACCCTGTCCTCATGGCTTTGTCCCCTCACTTGAGAGCATTGGTCTCTCCTCTTCTTATAAGAATAATAATTCCATTATGGGGCCCCATCCTCATAAACTCACCTAATCCTAATTACCTCTCAAAGACCACTTCCAAACACTATCCCTGTGCAGGGTAAGACTTCAACATATCAATTTTGGAGAGACACAACTATTAAGTCCTTAACACCTTTCTAGTTGATATTTATTGGATACTTGTATTAAAAAATACTGAGTAAAAGAGAGGATAGTTTGCATATCTACACTAATATTAATAAAAATATGCCTTTGATGCAATCTTCAGAATACCTGCTACTGGTTCCTCTTCTTCACTGATTTACTTTACAGCTCTGGTCTCTGTGGATTCCATTCTCCACCCTCCAAATTACTGATGCCATTGCCCCTGATGAAATTCTACTTGATCCTACCTTTCTTCTTTCCATGTTTTTTCTTTTTGATCTACATTTGATTTTGTCAAATCTCAGATTATGTTTTTAGATTATCTTAGATTTTAGATTTTCAATTCTGTTGTCTTCACTTCACATTGAAAACATTTTGATAATATTTCTGTCTTAAATTTATTTTTATGAATCTAAGGAAATGTACTTATCTACAATATTTTGGCTATTTCCTGGACTAGGAAAATTCAAGAAATGCACAATCTCTTCTAAGGTCTTTACAGACTACCTTCAAAGTTCAATCTGTAAATTAAATGAGTAATTACAAAAATAGTGAATAGGTCCTTCACTAATTATCTGCAAACAATGGGAACATAAGGGACACCCACCTGTATCCCATCTGTGTGGAAGGGAAGGAGATATTTTTCTAGAGAAAATCTAACTGGAGAAAAGTTAAATGGTAGAGAAAGTGAAACAAGGTGGAAAAAAACTTAAAGAAAGAATCAGAGCTTTGAAGGTGAGGAGCAAAGGTGCCAGTAAGAGACAAAATAAAGGCCAGGATAGCTGACAGGATGATGCATTCAGGGTATACAGTAACTTGTGTCTGAATGTCAGGGTATGAGATTAAAAATGTAGGCAAAAATTGGTTATTAAAGGTACTTGCATGTTATTCTAATGTATTTGTATTAATCCTGGAGGTTTAAGTACAATGTTATGAAGGACTTTCTTTAGGTGAATGACACAATCATATTTGTGGAGTTCATTAAGGCCAGTTAAGTCTAAATATCAAAAGACACAGATTCAGTGGATAATTGGACCTCAGTCTCTGGTACTGAGGTGCTGGTGATAATATGTTTACTATTTATTAGCATATGTTCTTCATTGAAAGTATAGACATCCATGTACTTGCACTGGAAGAAATACTTAGAATTGAAAAAAAGAAATGATAGCGTAGACTATAGGGAAAATCACATCACATCCCACTGTCATAGCATAAAATGCAAAATTTTGTCCAAGAATTTACTCACATTTTTTGGTAATTACTAATTTCCTTTTTAGATCTACAAATATAATGTAATCTCTTCTTTAAGATAGTTCTTTTAAATTCCTTTTCTAAAACAAAAAAATTTAAGAAAATGTCAAAATTATGTCTGTCATTGTAAAACCCTACCTTTTCTCTTTCTGTACATTTTCTTCTTATGTAATCACATTTTGCTCCTGGTTATTACACAATTTCTAAATTTGTCAGATCTTACACTTCTGATGCCAGAAAAAAAATGTTTCCTACTCCAATCATTAGGAGAGTCCTCATTCTCCAGTCTAATGAGCAAGCAGAGGACAACTAGTCAACAATAATAAAAGGGGAACACACAAGTGACCCAGAAGACAGAACTACTTTAGATAAAGGGAGTGGCAAACAAAGCTGGTACTTCAGAAAGGTTAACTAAGGGAAATGACATTTAAAAGACTTGAAGGATAAGGGAGACTGGGTGGCTCAGCTGGTTGAGGGTCCAACACTGGCTCAGGTCATGATCTCACAGTTCATGAGTTCGAGCCCCTCACCAGGCTCACTGCTGTCTGTGCAGAGCCCGCTCTGGATCTTCTGTTCTCCTCTCTCTCTCTGCATCTCCCCTGCTCCTGCTCACGGTCTCTCTCAAAAATAAATAAAACATTAAAAAACAGGATAGGATATTAGGAATTCACTAATGAAATTGACTCCAGTGAATCTTAGTGTACAAAGATTGTGGTAGATTGAAATGTGAACTGAAAAACACAGTAAAGGCATAAACCAATCTTCCAATAAATTTATCTGTATATTAAAGGAAGGAGAAAAGTGGCAAATAGGGAAGAATTTTAAACAGTAATGGTTCAAGATTTTGTTTGCTTGGTTCAAATGTTAGTAGATTTTGTTTCTTTTCTTCTTTACCTGTCCTACCATTATTTTAATATAGAAAGGTATTAAATATGTTAGTAATGTCTAGTTGTTGTGAGAGACTCAAAGAGAGTTTGTGTTTCAAAATATTGATTTTTGATTTGATTTATTGTGCTCCAAAAACTGTTTTTGGAAATCCATGATTTATAAAATAAAGACATTTTTAGACAATAGCTTAACTTTATTTTTTGCTTTCTGTCAATTGTATTCTTTGTTTGGGCTGATGTTGTCCTCTAATCTATCTATAATACTAAAGTTTTAAAACCACATCAGTAGTATTAATTGCAGTTCCACTAAAGTAATTATAGTACCATGAACAGGAATTGCTGAAATTCCTTGGGGGAAGGGTTGCCCAGACATGTTATACAATAATAAATACCAGTTTTAAAATTCATGCATAATAAAGGATAAGAGCAAAGTTTGTCTAAACGCTAATATACATCTGTGTTTAATGTATACTTCTGAATCAACATATAAAATATTCAATTTAGCAGCTTTGCAAAACATTTACAAACAGAGCAAAAGATGACTAGTAACTTTGAATGCTCTTTTTAATGTTATTAGATTATGATGATTTTAGAAATATGACTTCTGACAAATACTGTAGCAATTGAACATTATGCATAGTAATTTGTTTCATTATTAGACATTGTCCTGATTTTATTCGATATGTTAAAATATGGCAGTAAAATCAGTAAAGATTTACTGATTAGTACTCATGTTTAGATTCTAAGTGCTTATCATTATTGTATCACTTGATGAACACAAATTTGAAATGCAAAGTGATAGTTTGAAATAATGAAATGAGACAGGCACTTGTATTCATATTTACTAAAATCGCTTTGTATATTGTGCAACAAATTGTATAACAAATTTTGCTGGTTTGGCATTTTGTCAGAAGTATTTTCAAGATTTTTATGTGGCTACTAATAATATTCTAGAAAATAGTACAATTAATTTTATGAATTTTAGTAAATCTGTTTATCTCTATAGTGAGAATCAGCTATTATTAAGTTTGAAAATTGCCATGACTCTTCCAGTTATGGTTACAAACAATTTAGTATTCATGCATAGTCAATAAACATTGACAGAGACCTGGGAATAATCAGATAAAATAGCATATGCTCTCTGCTTCAGAAGAATTTGGTCTATTAGAAGAGACAGATTTGTAAGCAAGTAACTGGTGCTCGAGTGTGCTATGAACAAAGTGCTGTAGAAGCCCAAAGAAAGGGAAAATGTTGCCTCAGTCAGAATGTTGGAGAGATTAGTGAGACAAGGATTATAAGAAGGAAATATTTTAATTAGGTCATAAAGATGAATAGTAGGAGTTTTTCTAGAGTGAGGAGAGGGCAAGATGTTATACATTATACAAAAGCAAATATTGATGTTTATCCAAATCAAAAGAATAGAAATAAACATTACGAGAAGATCTGATAGTCATTATTTTATCTCATTTTTTAAAGTGATGCAAAGAAATCTGGATGGACATGTAAATTCTAGGTAAATATTTTAACTTTTTCTCTCTTTTTTTTTTTTTTTAACAGATGATGGCTTTTTCATTTTTATTGAAGTATAGTTAACATACAATATTGTTAGTTTCCAGTGGATAAAATAGTAATTCAGAATTTATATACTTTACTAAATGATTGGTGTGGTGTCTAGTTACCATCTGTCACCATACAGAGTTATGACAATATTATTGACTGTATTGTCTATGCTGTATTATATCCCTTCAACTAATTTGTTTTATAACTGCAAATTTAGACCTCTTAATCCACTCCACCTGTTTTCCCAATTCCTCTACCTCCCTGTCTCTGGCAACTGCCAGTTTGCTGTCTGTATTTATGAGTTGTTTCTGTTTTGTTTTGTTTGTTTGGGGATTTTTAAGATTCTACATTTAAGAAAAATCACATAGGTATTTGCCTTTCTCTGTCTGACTTATTTCACGTAGCATAATGCCTTCTAGTTTCATCCATGTTGTCACAAATAGATTTAATTATTTTTTATGGCTGAGTAATATTCCATTATTTATATGGTGTATGTATACCAGTAGACACTTGTGTTGCACCCATATTTTGTCTATTCTAAATAGTGCCACAACAAACATAAGGGTGCATATATCTTTCTAATTAGTGTTTTGGTTTCCTTTTGATAAATACCAAGACGTGGAATTTCTGGATCATACTGGTATTTCAATTTTTAATTTTTTGAGAAAACTCCATAATGTTTTTCACAGTGGTTGCACCATATCCATTCCCACCAAACAGTACACAAAAGTTCCCTTTTCTCCATATCCTTCTAGGGATGTGGAAAAAGGAAGGAAAGAAATCTGGTAGATAGTATCTTCACCTGAGTTGTGAAGTCAATCCAAGATGTATAAACAAGTTCTGTCTTAATTTAAACCCACTAATCTCAATCACTGTGTGTGTGTGTGTGTGTGTGTGTGTGTGTGTAATGATAGATACACTGGTATATATGTTATTAAATGTCACCCAGTGCTATTTAATAAGGGCTAAATAAGGCTTTCTCCATAGGTGAAATAATGTAATATGAAATTATTTGAAGCACCAGTTAGTTTGAAAGACTAGTTAACATGATTTGAAAGGCATAGAAAATATCTTCACAATCAAAATATATCTGTATCAATAGGTCTGTCATGGTAATAAAAATTTCAAAATTAAATTATATATTTTATAAAATACTGTATTTGAAAACTTCTGTTAAAAATTATGTGCATGGGGTGCCTGGGTGGCTCAGTTGGCTAAGCATCTAACTCTTGATTTTGGCTCAGGTCATGATCTCATGGTGTCATGGGATCGAGCACCAAGCATGCTTGGGATTCATTCTCTCTTTCTCTCTCTCTCTCTCAAAATAAATAAATAAACATTAAAAAAAAAAAAACTTATGTGCCAGATGTTAAAAGCATGATTTTATCATTTCCTTTAACTATTTAGTGGGAGTGGTTTTTATCAACTTAATAAGAAATAAAATGTGAAGGAAATGACAGGTCTGATTTCTCTAAGATACCACTTTATTAACTACAAGATTATAAAGGATAAAGGCATCTACTTTTTTTTAAATTCATCCACTTAGTATAGAAAATAAATTATTGTTACAAAGATAGAAAACATGAATTAAAATTTAATTAAATATTTATGCAAAGGTGAGTCACATGAGTAGTTGCTTTTGTTTTCAAAGTTTAATCTTGGGGCATCTGAGTGGCTTGTCAGTTAGGCTTCTGTCTCCTGGTTTTGGCTTAGGTGATGACCTCAGTTTTGTGAGTTCTTGAGTCCCAAGTCAGGCTCTGGGCTGACAGCGCTGAGACTGCTTGGGAAACTCTGTTTCCCTCCCTCTCTGCCCCTCCCCCACTCACATGTTTCTGTCTTTCAAAATAAATAAACTTAAAAAAATTTTTAGTCTGAATGAAAAATTGTGACATTATAATGAAACTTAGTTTAAGTGAATGCTGAGTCACAGTGACATAAAATAACATCTTCAACAGGTCTGTCATCTGAAAAATAAACATATGGTTCAAAAAAACATAACTCCAAGTCATGTTGAAAAGGTAAATATAACCAGCCTTTAAAAGTGTGGTTCTATATTACTAAAATCAGTCTGTTGTTTTTAAGTGAAATCATTTCTTACACTGCATGTAAGCTCATGTAAGATTTATGTGAACACTGCTCGCATAGAATCTATAGTTATATATTTATTTATCAATCTTATTTTAAATCAACCTTAAATAATTATGTTTTATGATTTTGCTAAATGACAGTTTCAGCCATAAACATCAGAAGGATTTTCTTTTTTAATATATATAGAATGTGAGAAATTCCATGCATATTTAGGCTACTTATCTAGATAGGCTAATTAACCATATTCATTATTCTGAATATGATTTATATAATATCCATATCATATATTTTTAGCGATATTTTATCGAGTATATTACTTTCTTAGCAATATCTATCTTCCTTTGTTTTATGTAATCACATATATTTATAGCTATTGATATACGTATAAGCAAATGTATAGAAACACATGAATACAGATATATAGCATTTAGAAATATGTAATTTATTATCTAACTCTAGTGCAAAACAAGTTATACATTCAAATATGAAAACACACTTGTTAATAAGGAGTCCATATTAATAATTATGCTAGTTAAACTTATGAAGTTTGAAAAGGATGGTCTTATAACTCCCAATAGTATGTAAATAAGAAATATAATATGATGTGTTATTAGGCTAAAACTTTCCTATATTGGTGATAAGTCCTCATGTATATTTGTTAGGTAGAAGCTAGATATGAGCGGTGGAAGGAACTCTGAGGAAAACTTCATCCTTTTCCCAAAAGATTACAGGATCCCAAGTCTTTAAGGGGAGAATGATTAAGTAGGCAGTTAGATATGAGCCGGAGGCAAGGATGGTGGCAAATAGGTTACACATTGGAAGCCAAAGGGCATAATATCCTGATGCTGTCATATCCAAGACTCTTAGGCTAACAGACCAAGAGACACAGGTGCAGAGCATGGCTCTCCTCTTCCACTTCTGCCCCAGAGTAACCCCTAGACTCATTTATAATAAATTTACATTGCAGTTATTGCTCCGCTGTTGGGGGAAAGCTGCCANACCGCGAGATCATGACCCAAGCGAAAGTCGGACGCTTAACCAACTAAGCCACCCAGGCGCCCCTAGGGTTTCCCCTTTCAACCTGTGGAAGGAGCTCCCCAAATAATTAGAAACAGCCTCAATTAGAGACCACACTATCCATGACACATGACCCTACTCACATAAAAGGAAAGGACCCCTGTAGCCCCAGAGTGGCTGCCACCTCTGGACCTGTCCATTCTCCCACTTTGAGACTGTACTGTCCTTAATAAAATCATTTTCTTCTTTAAGTTTGGGTGCTGATCTCTTAATTCTTTATTGCATCCATTACAAGAGCTGAGACACAACGCTTTTCACACTGACATACTCCATGGCTTAGTGATGTGGAATAGCAAGACTTGAAGGATATAATAAGCAATTCAATAATATAAAATTAATCATAACTAGTTTAACTGAAGACACCGAAGAAAATGATACAAAGTGTGTCACAAAACTTAACTAAAAATAAATAGAATAGGATTAAGTTGTTCATGGATATATTTTTAATAGGTCATATGCATGATATCTATTGTGCATTTTCAGATATTATGAGTCCAAGAACTGCGTATGTGTGTGTGTGTGTGTGCATGCATATCTGTGTGATTACACACTCTGATGAGGGTTATGTGAAAGAGAGGGAGAATCAATGACCTCAAGTTGAGTTGATACCTGCTTATAGCATTCATTTGTAGTTTTCTATGAGCTGAGTATGACATTGCCAACAAAACACAGCAACAAGGGAGGCTTTATAAAATCAGGATGTCAGAAATAGAAAGATAACTGACTTCCACTAATTTTGTGATATAAAATCACATTAGACACATTGGAAGGCAAAGTTGTACATTCTACATCCTTTTTACTTGAAGTTAATACATCATTAAGAAAAAATGTTTAGGGGCATCTGGGTATCCAACTCTTGATTTTGGCTCAGGTAGTGAACCCAGGATCATGGGATCAAGTCCCACATCAGGCTACATGCTGAGCATGAAGCCTGCTTAAGATTGTCTCTATCTCTTCCTCTGCCCCTCTCCCTTGCTTGCTCTCTCTCTCCTTGTCTCTAAAATAAAGAAAATTAAGAAAGAAAAAGTGTTAATAATATGGATTGTATAACTATGATCAAACATTATCCTGAAGCCCTAGGAATGCATTAAGAAATCTTTCAGAAGAAGAAATTTTCACATAATTTTTGCTAATGGCCACTGTTTTTATTTCCTGAATTCTCCAAATTAGTTTTCCCTTGGATCTTGAAAAAGAGAATTTTATATCAGTTAAAATAGGGTCAATTAAAAATAAGATCAAAGTTTACAAATTATTTTATTTAACATGGAAGGACATGGGAAAATTTACATGTCATATTAATTATAAAATTAAAAGCAAAATGTTATAAATTATATAATCTTCCTTGTCTTCTATTTCATTGAAGCTGTGACCTTGCATCTATCAAAGGCAAACGCTTCTACTTGTGTTCTGGATCCCATTTGATCTAGCATTTCAAGGGATGGTTTCCTATTGCTAAAATTACTTCTGTTAGGATCACCAACCATAATCTTGCACAATATTGTTCTTAGCTATATACTTTTCTTAACTGCCTTTCTTTCACATTCTCATTTACTGTTTTCTCCTCTAATAAACCTCCATAACATTGAAGTTCCCGAAAGTAGATCTGACTTTCTAATATATGTATCTCTTTTCCATTGAAAGGTAATTTCACTCAATCCAGTGGTTTGAAATATCCATTTGCTAATAAACACTAATTTGCAACTCTAGCGTTGATCACTCTTCTGATGTTGAGTTTCTTATATCCACCATCCAACTTAAAAAATCATTGTGAACATTAAAAAGAATCTTCAGCATAGTCTATTCAAATTAGAACTCTTTCCCTCTCCCAAAACCTGTTCTTCTGTCCCTTTTCTCAAGCAGTCTTAAGTCAGACTGAACCCAAAGACTATGAATCAATCTTGATTCAAACTTTTTCCTTACTAAGACTCTCCTGCAATTCATATTCAATCCAACAATGGACTTGTTATTTCACTTTATATGTATTGACATAGTGATTGCATACTCCTCATCACCAAAGTTTGTTCCATGATCATAAGAACTTGGTAATCTGGACTTTGTTTTATCCTTAGCATCTAAAACAGTGTGTCGCATAGAGCAGATGTTTTGGAGATGTTATCAAATCAAAAGAATAGATAAAATATAAATTTAATCTGCTTAAATTAATAAATGCATTAGAAACACTGGAATACTATATAAAGAATTTTAAGATTTTAATGTTTGTTTATTTTTGAGAGAGAGAGGTAGACTACAAGCAGGAGAGGGGCAGAGAGAGAGAAAGACACAGAATCTGAACCGGGCTCCAGGCTCTGTGCTGTCAGCACAGAGACTGACACAGGGCTCAGATCCACAAACTGTGACTTCACGACATGAGTCAAAATCGGATGCTTAACCACGGGAACCACCCAGAACCCCCTAGTATATAAAGAATTTTAAAAAGTGTTATTCTATTAGGGATATTTTTCAAAACTTTATTTTTCAAAACTCTTTATATTTTATACAATAAAATTATAATAATTCTATACAATTTATTAAAAGTTTATCTTAGAGGATATTTTTCAAGGTTATTTATTTATTTTGAGAGAGAGAGAGAGAGAAAGAGAGAGGTGGAGAGAGAGAGAATCTCAAGCAGGCTTAACATTGTATGGACAGGTCCTGTCAGCACAGAGTCTGACCCACAGTTCGAACTCAGGAACTGTGAGATCATGACCTGAGCTGAAATCAAGAGTCAGATACTCAACCGACTGAACCACCCAGGAGCCCCAACCTAGAGGATATTTTTAATAAAAGTGTAAAATGGTAAAGTCCTTTTCCAGATCAGATATGGTAGTATAAAATGAATAAGCTAATTTGGAGGACAGTTTGGCAGTTTTTTTTAAAAGCTAAAAATACATTTCCCATAATAATCAGATATTTCACTCCTAGATTTTTCCTCAAGAGAAATAAAATCATATGTCTACACAAAAACAATGCACAAATGTTCACAGCAATTTTATTTGTAATAATTAAAAACTGAAACAGACTAAATTTCCATTAACAAGTGAAAAAACAGATTATTGTATGTCTGACTCAGTAATAAAAGCACTGAATCATAACACAAATATTAACTCATTATACTTCATGAAAGTGTAGACAAAAAAGTATATATAATGTTTAATTCCATTTATATAAATGCTTAAAATGCAGACTAACCTACAATGACAGAAAGCCAATCAGTGGTTGCATACAGACAATGAAAAAGAATGAGGGATTTTTTGAGTGTGACAGAAATGTATTTTGATTGTGATTTTGGCTCCTTGTGTATACATATGTCAAAATCATCTAATTGTACATTTGAAATATGTACAGCTTATTGTACACAAAGTATTTTATAATAAAATTTCAAAAAAAGACTAATCTTATGGTGAAAACAACATACATTCCTCATGTTTCCTTATTAATCTCTTGAACTGAAAGGAGACATCAAAAGAAAACTATTCACTTTTGTGCTAATGCATGTACCTAAAGACTAAGGTGAGAAGTATTTATGAAAATACAGTTGTTTTTTTTTCCCTCTGTTAAGTGTATGATCCCACATTCCTATGACGGTTGGTCTATTTCTAAAATGTCTTTGGGGCGCCTCGGTGGCTCAGTCGGTTAGGCATCAGACTTTGGCTTAGGTCATGATCTAACGGTTCATGAGTTCAAGCCCCGCGTCGGGTTCATGCTGATAGCTAGCTCAGAGCCTGGAGCCTGCTTCTGATTCTGTGTCTCCCTCTCTCTCTGACCCTCCCCTGCTCACGCTGACTCTCTCTTTCTTTTTCTCTCAGAGATAAATAAAACATTAAAAAATGTTTTTCACTGTCAAGTGGATTACACCTTCATGCAGTAATAGTAACTTGTTCTTCAGTCAGGAGAAAAGCATATTTTCTATTTCAAGTATAGTTTTCCTCCCCTCAGAGCAATCTGCATTAATTTCCTTTTGATGGCTTCATTCCAGCCTCCATCATTAATCCCAAAGAAAAATTATTTAGATATGAGAGCTCTAAGCATATGATTATTTTAAGAATTATAATGATTTAAAAAATCTGATTAATCTGGATAAGCAAAAGAGATGTTTGGTAGTTTATCAAAAAAAATACAGATTTTTCTGAAAGTATTTGTGTAATGCATGCTGTTCTAGTATAATTCATCTATGTGTGATTTTTCAATTACATTTGTTTTAATAATTTTTAATGCCACATGGTAGACCAAAAGTAGAATACTTACAATAAAAGAACTTACAGTGGAATAGTAAAAATATAAGCTATAATATAATGCATACTTTAAAAAACACATAACATTCATTTGTGAACTACTTTACAGGGTCATATTTATTCATCTGTTCATCAGATAGTACCATGACTACTCTGTACTGAACACTAGGCAAAACAATAGGGATATAAAAAGGGGTACCCTGGGTGGCTCAGTTGGTTGAGCGTCCAGCTCTTGATTTCAACTCAGGTCATGATCTCACAGTAGGTGGGATTGATCCCTGCTATGAACTCCACAATGGCAGCACAGAAGCTGCTTGAGATTCTCTCTTTCCCCCTCTCTCTCTCTGTCCCTCTCCCTCTCCTCTCTCTCAAAATAAATACATAAACTTAAAAAGTAAATTTAGGAATATAAAAATAAAAATGACAGAACCTCTGCATGTTTTAATGACAAAATACTGATATAAAGTTGTTTATTATAATAATAAATGTGAAAAAATCTTCAGAGAAACACTTGAGCCTAATGATTAAATATGCAGGGTTTGGTTACTTGATCTTTCTTTTTTTTTGGAATAAGAAAAATCTGAACTTCTATACCTGCCCTAATACTTTGAGTAAGTTATTCAACATGTCAAGCATCAATTCCCTATCTTAAAATATCACTAATAATACCTTCCTCACAACAAAGCATTAGTAAGGAAACATTTTTAGACCTTACCCAGTTCTTGGCACATAGGGAAAAAAAGAGCAATTTTTTGAAAGATTAATTTATTATTTTTTAGAGAGAGCATACAAGTAGGGATAAGGTGGAGGGTGCTGCACAGAAGATCTGAAGTGGGCTCTGTGCTGACAGCAGCGAGCCCCATGTGGGGCTCACACTCACAAACTACAAGATCATGATCTGAGCCAAAGTGTGATATTCAACTAACTGAACCACCCAGGTGCCCCCCAAAAACCCAAAAAACAGTACATTTTTATTTCTTGTTATCTTTAAGCTATTAGAGACTAAAATTTGTTTACTATTTTGTCCATAGTACTTAGCACAGTGCCAGTCCTACAGAATGTTCTCATTAATAATTACTTCATCATGAATTATGGGACAAGTAGATTTTTTTTCCCTTTTTGTTTTTGGTTGAAGTATAATTTATATACATTAATTTGCACCAATCTCAGCTATACGACTTGAGTTTGAAATAAAAATTGATATACTTGTACAACCACCATCCAGATAAAAATATAGAATATTTTCGACTTCCCAAAAGTCTCTTTTGTGCCTTCTTCATTAAATACCCCTCAAAGGCAACCATTACTTTCCTTTATTATCATACATTTTTGTTTCTAAATTCATGCAAATATCATCATATAATGTGTAACTTGCATACTTACTTTTAAAACATTATGTCTGTAAGAATCATCGTGTTGTCCCATGAGACAATAGTTCATTCTTTTTAGTTGTTATGAAATATCCCATTTGACTCTCCCCTGCTCATGCTGTCTCTCTCTCTCTCTCCTAGAAATAAATAAAACATTAAAAAAAATAAAAAATAAAACCACTCTATCTTTGTTTTTGGTATTATCATCCTTCTTCAAATTTTCTAGAACAAATGTTCCAGCACACACACATGCACACACACACACACACACACACACAAATGGTGAAAGATATATTCATGTACCCCAAGGCATCTACAAAGACTATTCGATTGCTAATTTTCTCCAAGAGGAAGAGCCTCATGGAGTTATATATATGAGTGAGAAATTTGCACAGTCCCCAAATCCATTGCCCAATCACAGAAGTGCTCGTTTCCTGAAACCAACAACAACAACAACAACTCAACTCGATTTTCTTGACTGCAAGCACTTGTTTGTGTAGAAGAGACCCATTTCCTCTGGTAGTGGCCAATGTAGCAGTCCTTGATCTTCTCAAGCAAGCAGAGCAACATGTGGTTCTACCTGTACTACAGCAATTACTGGTTTTTATTCTGCCTCACATAGTCTTGAGTAACTTTCCAAACTTGAGGCTTTAATCATTTGATTCAGAAAAGTTGCTTGCAGTCAAGAAAATCGAGTTGAGTTGTTGTTGTTGTTGTTGGTTTCAGGAAACGAGCACTTCTGTGATTGGGCAATGGATTTGGGGACTGTGCAAATTTCTCACTCATATATATAACTCCATGAGGCTCTTCCTCTTGGAGAAAATTAGCAATCGAATAGTCTTTGTAGATGCCTTGGGGTACATGAATATATCTTTCACCATTTGTGTGTGTGTGTGTGTGTGTGTGTGTGTGTGTGCATGTGTGTGTGCTGGAACATTTGTTCTAGAAAATTTGAAGAAGGATGATAATACCAAAAACAAAGATAGAGTGGTTTTATTTTTTATTTTTTTTAATGTTTTATTTATTTCTAGGAGAGAGAGAGAGAGAGAGACAGCGTGAGCAGGGGAGAGTCAAAGAGAGAGAGAGTCACAGACTAAAACAGGCTCCAGGCTCTGCGCTGGCAGTCAGCACAGAGCCCGACGCGGGGCGCGAACCGACAAACCGCGAGATCATGACCTAAGCGAAAGTCAGATGCTTAACCGACTAAGCCACCCAGGCACCCCAAAGATAGAGTGGTTTTAAAAAGAACTAATGATGACTTTACTGAAAAGCAGACTGCTGCAGACGGGTGGTCAGACTCATTTAGGACTGTGTGCTTCTGGCCACAGAAGTTGCGGTTACTTAATGCTGATGGAGCTGGATGACAAGCTTGCCAAGATCTTCAAGTTTATGTCTCCCCAGTGGGACAGGAGTGGGGTAGTGGGCAGTAAAGCCATATGGAAATCAACTCATGGATTTTTACTAAGCTGGAACCACCAGACTGGGAACAGCTTTTCAGATGTCATTCAGAAGTTACTTGTAGGCCCAGACAAATTTTTAAAAGTCTAATACCAAGTGCTGAAAGTACCTCACAGAAATTCTGATCCCCGTTAACTCCCTGGTTATTCTTAGTGTGGTCACCTTCAGCCTGATTACAGACACTTTGTGATCAGGACAAGATCTATCACACCCCTTGCCATTCTGGAACATAAATCCTTTACTGTGGAACTTTAGAGAGAAGCGTTAGCTGCTCTGATGGCCGTCAGGGGGCTCCTAGCTGGATCCACAGCCCACACAATTTTCTTTCTTCTCTCTCTCTTTCTCTCTCTTGTTTGGCAAAATACAAGATCTACTCTTTCTTTTTTTATCAAATTCCAATAATACAATTACAGAATACAATATTGCAACTATACTCACCTTGCTATACGTTAGATCTTTAGAACTTATTCATCTTATAACTGCAAGTTTGGATGAGTGTACTTTTTCTTTTCTTTTTTTTAAAGTTCCACTCAGAAGTAACAGCACTGAAATATTTTTTTTATCTGGCTTTTTTCACTTACCATATGCCACCCAGGTACATCCATGTTGTTTCAAATGACAAGATTTCCTTCTTTTGTAAGACTTTTTAAGGTAAAATAATAAAAAATATATATTTTATCCATTAACGTAAATTTTTTCCTATCTTGGCTATTATGGGCAATGTTGCAATAAACATATGAGTACAGATAACTCTTCAAGATGGTGATTTCATTTTCTTTGGATATATACCCAGAAGTCAGATTGCTTGATCATATGGTAGTCTATTTAAAATTTTTTGAGGGACCCCTATACATTTTTCCATAATGGCTGTACAAATCTACATCCCTGACAACAGTGTACAAGAGGTTTTTTCCCCACAATCTTGCCAATCTTTTTAGCTTTTATCTTTTTGATAATAGACATCCTAAGGGATGTGAGATAATATCTTATTATGACTTTATTTTGTATTTCCCTATAATTAAGTGAAGTTGAGCATCTTTTCATAAACTTGTTGGCCATTTAGATATCTTCTTTGGGAAAATATCTATTCAAGATTTTTGCCCATTTTTAATCAGAATATTTTTATTATTAAGTTTTAGAAGTTCTTTATATATTTTGGATATAAGTGTTCTAGAAGCAAACAGGGAAAAACTCCTTGACATGGGTCATGGAATTGATTTTTTTAATTTCATGCCAAAGCAAAGGTAACAAAAGGTAGAATAAACGCATAGGATTATATTAAACTAAAATGTTTCTACACAGCAAAGGAAAAAATCAACAAAGGATTATTATAAATTGGAAGAAAATATTTGGAAACCATATGGCCAATAATAATAAAATATATAAGGAAGACTTACACATGCAATTTTCTGTCTTTCTTCATCATAGAAGAAGCCTGGAGAGATGTTACATTTCAGGTCTTTGCAAATCAAATCTATTTGTTAAGGTATGCTGGAGTTGGGACATTATCAGAAAGTAGCATTTTAAAATTTTTAGTGACCCATAAAGGCAAAACAAACAAGCAAAAACAATGAAGGAAGATGCTGTTGAGGTTCATGTTGTATTAATTTAAAAATTAAGTTAAAGATGTATGTATTTAAAAACATTAGAGAAGAATTTTTGATTCTCAGTCATACTTTATATCTCAACAATTAGCACAGAAGGCATGTTTTGGGGTGTCAGGCCTTTTATACTTGGGATTGTAGAAACAATTTTACTTAAATAGAAAGTGAGTTTTCTCAGTAAATGAGTGTTTCTCACATTCACATTTTTGTGAGAATATTCTAGGTTCTGTTCCTTCTTCTTATTTTAATTATTCTCAGTACATTTTCCTCTAGTTGTAGTAGATTATAATTCACAGTAAATCTTATATGAGCTCTTGTTAAATCTTACATTAGTGATTAGATGCCATTGAGTTGTTTATGCCAATAGATTAGAAAATAGCTGGCTCAGGTCATGGTCTCATGGTTCATAGGATCCAGCCCTGCAACAGGCTGCATGTCAACAGCACAGAGCCTCCTTGGGATTTTCTCTTTCTCAGCCTTTCCCTCTCCCTCCATCTGTCTCTCTCTCAAAATAAATAAACTTAAAAAAAATAAATTTTAAAAAACTTTAAAAAAAGCAACACAGCTAGACATTTTATGAAACAAGAACACACAATTCCCCATCTATTACACAAAATAACTTTATATTCTACTACTAGACTCTGTGCCATTATTTTCCCCAAAGATTTTCCCTCAGTTCTTTCCCAAAGAAGAAATAAAACCAGTTACACTTTAGAGTGATCTTTTATCCCCCAGATTTTAGATAGTTTGTATGCAATATATCCTATAGCACAAATTAAAAAAAATTTTTTTAAGGTTAAATAAATTTTATTTAGGTAATTTAACTAGCTAAGTGAGTATGCCAAACTAACTGGGAAAACTGGACAGTGACATGCAGAAAAATGAAACCGCTTTCTTACACCATACAGAAAAATAAATTCAAAATGGATAAAAGACCTAAATGTGAGACAGGAAACTATCAAAATCCTAGAAGAGAATACAGACAGTAACCTCTTTGACCTCAGCCAGAGCAACTTCTTACTAGACACATCGCTGAAGGCAAGGGAAACAAAAAGCAAACATAAACTAGGAACTATTGGGATTTCATCAAGATAAAAAGCTTCTGCACAGTGAAGGAAACAATCAGCAAAACTAAGAGTCAGCTGAAGCAATGGGGAAAGATATTTGCAAATGACATATCTGGTAAATGTTAGTATCTAAAATCTGTAAAAAAACAAAAAAAACAAAAAAAAAACACATACGTATCAAACTCAACACCCAAAAAAACCAAATAATCCAGTGAAGAAATAGGGAGAAGATGTGAATAGACACTTTTTTAAAGAAGGCATCCAGATGGCTAACAGACACATGAAAACATGCTGAACATCACTTATCATCAGGGAAATACAAATGAAAACTATGATGAGATATCACCTCACACCTGTCAGAATGGCTAAAGGCTAAAATTAATAACATAAGAAATCGTAGTTTTTGTTGAGGATGGAGAGCCCTCTTGCACTCTTGGTGGGAATGCAAGCTGGTGCAGCCAGTCTGGAGAACAGTAAGGAGGTTCTTCAAGAAACTAAAAATAGAACTATCTTATGATCCAGAAATTGCAGTATTAGGTATTTACCCAAAGGATACAAAAATATAGATTCAAAAGGGTGCTTGCAGGGGCGCCTGGGTGGCTTAGTCGGTTAAGCGTCCGACTTTCGCTTAGGTCATGATCTCGCAGTTCGTGGGTTCGAGCCCCGCGTTGGGCTCTGTGCTGACTGCCAGCTCAGAGCCTGGAGCCTGTTTCGGAGTCTGTGGCTCCCTCTCTCTCTGACCCTCCCCTGCTCACGCTGTCTCTCTCTCTCCTAGAAATAAGTAAAGCATTAAAAAAAATTAAAAAAAAAAAAAAAGGGTGCTTGCACCCCAATGTTTAAAACAGCATTATCAATAACAGTCAGATTATGGGGAGAGCCCAAATGCCCATCTACTTATGAATAGATAAAGGAGATGTGGTATCAGTATCCAAGGGGATATTACTCAGCCATCAAAAAGAATGAAAGTTTGCCATTTGCAATGACATAGATGGATCTAGAACGTATTATGCTAAGCAAAATAAGTCAATAAGAAAAAGACAAATACCATATGATTTCACTCATGTAGAGTTTAACAAACAAAACAGATGTACATAGAAGAAGGGGCCAGAGAGAAGTGAGGAAAACAAATCACAAGAAATTCTTAAAGATAGAGAACAAACTTTGGATTGACAGAGGGAAGTGGGTGGGAGATGGGTTAGATGGGTGATGGGTACCAAAGAGGGCACTTGTGATGACCACTGGGTGTTGTATGTAAGTGATGAATCACTGAATTCTACTCCTGAAGCCAATATTGCCTTGTATGCTAACTAAAATTTAAAGCAAGGAGAGAGAGAGAGAGAGAGAGAGAGAGAGAAAAGAAAAAAATACTATCAATAAAAGGAAGATACTGAAAACACACACAAATATAAATAAATAAATAATAAAATAAAATAA
>NW_027529203.1:2129842-2143172 GCF_008692635.1 Crocuta crocuta | reverse complement strand
ATAAATAAATAATAAAATAAAATTAAACTATGGTTTTAATTTTCCTTCATGAGAATCTTTAAAAAAATATGTTGGAAATCCTTTAAGGAAAAACAATGGTATATTTGCAATGAAATCAGTGCTCAAGATCCCATAAAAATTTTTAAAATGATCTAAATAAAACAATAAAGAAATAAATCCTTTAAAAAAGTAAAAATAAACTGTATGTATAATATATATATATGCAGAGACATCTGGTTGACATTAAAGATTTTGGCCCATATCATACTGTAGATTTATTTCTAGGGAAAGACAACCCTGAAAGTAGTGTAAGTACTGGCCAATAGAATGTAAATAGAAGAGGTATATGACACTTCATGACGAGAATGGTAAACATTTTATATATATATATGCACAAATATATATATGCACACACACACACAGATATATACACATACCTCTCTTTCTCTTGTTTAGTTTGCCAAAGGTGATACATTGATTAGTGAAGTATGATATGTTGTAGGATCTAGAACCCTGACTCTCAGCTTGTAGGAAAACTGCCCAAAATAGCCACTCAACTGACAATATATAAACTGGACTTTTCCATGAGTAATAAAGATGCTTGTACTTAGAAATGAAGATTTTGAAGTTGCCTTCAAATATAAAGTGTTATGATTTTTACTAACGAAAGAGATGAAAGAATTGTAGAAAGACATACCCAAAGAGATGTTACTTTATATGTACTGTTCAAGAGCATTAGTGGGGAATGCTTCAAAAATACTTGAGAAAGATGCATGTTACTAAAAATCTATTATCCTCAAAATTAAGCATTCATTGGGAGCCCATGATAAATGGGGCAGAATTTAAGTTTGATGGGTTTTCAATGAGGATTCAACAAGGGTTGTGCAGAAGTGTGTGTGTTTGTGTGTGTGTGTATAAGAGACAAAGAGAGAGAGAGATTGGGAGGAAGGGAGTGGGTCAAGAGGGAGAGAAAAAAGGAGAGAGAGAGAGAATTCAGAACAAATGAATGCATAGTAAATAGGGGAATTTAGAGGCACTTCTGGAACAGTAAGCCTTGAAAGTAAGTTAGGTAAAAGAGGCCAGAGTTATAGAGAAATAGGAAAAAAAACTGAAGAAGTCATAAAAAAGTAAGCTTACAATAATGGAATTGAAACTAAAATTGGATAGTTAGAATATTAGAATTAAGGGTCTTTCCATTTCTTTGTAATATTTGGTGGATGTTGTGTTCCTTTGGGAAATTTACTTAAATCAACTTCTTTCACTCTTGAATGAAGAATGAGAGGTTAGAAAATCTGTGTCCTCACCTTTCTAATATTTTATACCTTAAAATTTGTGAAACTTCTAAATACACATATAATTTTAACTAAGGAATTGCATTTGCCATGATAAAACAGTTCTCGAAATCCTGTATTATTTTTTCTCACTAAGTTAAATAAGTTTCCACACATTATAATGTGCAAATCTCCAGTCAGAAAATAAGTATTACCTCAGCCCTTGTCTTCAACTTTCTATAGTGATTGCATTTCAACACCTCCTATGACAGGAAACATAAAATCCAAGCTTAAGATTTCATTTTGAAAATTCAAAAAGATCTTTATCCTACACATTGATTTATGTAGGAATTTCCTTGATGAAAATAAAACGAATGACACTAAAGGAGACCAATCATCAAATTATTGACACTATAACTTTCTTTCTTGAGAAAAATTTAGATATGCATCATTGTAATTCATACCAGAAATGACAGAATTAAGGCAGTTTCTATCCTTGAGTAAATGAAAATGCACTAGTATGAGTAGAGACACTTTCACCCCAAAGGTATTGAATTATTTCCTATCTTTTCCAAGCCATTTGTGCCATGAATTCCTTCAAGTTATAAAACTTCCAATTCCAACAACTATATTACTCTTGCCTTAGCTTGGATTCTATGGAAGCAGACTCTGGGACAAAGATTCCACTAAGAGTAGTTTATTTGCAAGGTAAAGGATAAGCCAGTAGGTGTGGTGGAAAATGGGACAAGGAAAAGAACTCATGTGGATGCATTATCAATCCAGGTACCCTGAAATCTATTAAAGTTAACATCACTTGGAAAGATATGAAGAGTCAGACCATGGATGAGCAAGTAGACAGATTTTAAACACCAGCTCCTTTCAAGTATCACTTGAAGGTTGAACTTGAGCATTAATTCCCAGCCTTTCATTCTGCTGCATATGTGAGAAAGTGACTTCAGCAGTAGAGAAGGCTCTTAAAGAGATGAACAAACTAGCAGTTGGGAGGGAGGCCAGTGTGTGCTGATTTCAAAATGCCAAGGGGACATTGTGCCCATGGTAATAAATCCTTCTAAAACTATAATGTCTTTTGAAAAGCTACCTCCTTAATAGTGCTGTTTTAGGACAGAGTGTTTCAATTTCCTACCAAATATTTTAGGAGATATTACAAAGTGGTGTGGAGGATAGTGGCCAATGTTTCTCACATTTGGTGATTCCACACACTTTCTACAAAAATAAGCCTTTAGGTATCAAGGAAAAGGTATAGAATTTGGACCATCCATCTTTTCAAGTGGGTTTTAGAATGGATGTAACAGTAAAGCTGTTTATTCATGTAATATAACATCAGGTGCTTTAGAACTATTTATTGAATAGATGGGTGAGCTGATGCATGAGAAACTGATGATAATTTCATCAGAGAAATGAAAATCAGAAAGATGTTGGAGGTGAAGTGGAAGGAGAATGATGTGTACCCTTATTAACTTCTTGACTTTGTGATGTGATTCACTTATCTTTAAGAAAACTTTCACAGAGTTCTAATTAGGTTTACACATTAAAATATTAATTACATGGAATATTACTATGCTACACAGCCATTTTATATCCATTTTTCATCATAACAATAATTTCTCTCCAAACATAAAGAAAAATGAAATTTTGCCATCCCGAAATTGAGCCCAAGTAACAAGTTTTACTTGTTTATAAGAATTTTAGTAGGAGAAAAAAATGACCTTACTTTTTAAATATGAAACAAACATATTTAGGCACACATAAGTCTAGGGTAGGAATTCATAATTCTTGACTTCCCCACGATTCTGTAAAGATTTCATTTGATATATCCCATATGCACATCAATGATCCCAAGCCCTCTTTTCTGGGAACACCATTAACTGCTCCAAGTAAGGCTGAGGAATCTGGCTTTCCTTTGCTACATGCTGTTCTGTCAGCATGTGCCAGAATAATTGCTGTTAGATTACTAGAAGTATTTTTACCATTTGGCTAAGCCGCTCAGCCGCATTCGTTAGGAAGAATACTAACAGGTGTTTTTTCAGGCTAAACTGTGTTTTTACTGCCATAGAGTAATTCAGGCTGTAGGGTAGCACTGAGAAAGGTGGGGATGCAATCCATGCAGATGTGCTGTATGATTTCAATGGCGAGGTTACAGGTGCTTCAAAATGAAGACTTAAATATCTTAGAAGAAATCAAAAGGCAGCAAACTGCGTAAGCATAAAATAAATGAGTTCCTATGGGCTTATATAGAGAAATCAGAACATGGTAGGATCATCAGCAGAATATTTAATTAGACACCACCTTGATTAGACACTTCAATAACTATGTGGAAGTCTGAAATGAGTAGGTGGAAGATTAAAATTTCAAATTGGCAAACAAAGAAAACTAAAATAATATTTTTAACTGACCCATGGTCTTCCTTTCACAAGATAGATAGTTGTCAGACTTGGCACAGTAAAGAATTGATAATATTTCTAGTAATGAACTCAATGAGAGGAGACACTGAGGCATAGAAGTAATTCACACTGTCTAGGATCTAGACATAAATATGCTTATATCTGCAGTGGGAGAGAAGATAGTTTGCATATATACTTTCACCTGCTTCCAAAAGTTACTAGGGAAGACTTCATTTATGAATACAAGAATTTTCTCCATTGAGTACTGTTTTTCATTTATCATTCAACAATTAAACATTGAGTGCCAAAAATGCATTAGGCTTTGCAAATAAGAGAAGTGCATCATCCCTACTCTTTTGGAGCTGTATCAGCAGATTAGGAAAGCCATTAAAATTATTAGTTTAATAAATCTAGATGTGATTAATAGTCTAAAACATAGGCATAGAGTACATAGAGTCCTATTTTAATGTCTGTGTTTCTAGAACTCTTCCACAAAAATATAACAGTTAAACTGACATTTATATCACTTGATTTAAAGATTGTTAGTTAGTGACATGAAGAGAAAAGGAATGTTTAAAAACGATTACATGTTCAAATCCCTAAGGAAGGAAAGTTCTCGGTGCATTCTAGGAACCCTCAAAGAAGATAGCATTTAATTACATTACACACAACCCAAGAGTTTGGTGAAGAAGGCAAAGGGGATAGACATACCACTTGTAATGAAGCCTTCTAAGGTTTATTAAGAAATTAGCATATTTTCCTTAGGGTTAATAAAAAAAGGGTGTACTGTCGCTTCTGCTGTCTTCTACAATTAAGAGCCCATCACAAAGCCAGTCTATATTTACAAAGGTTAAGTAGGTTCCATCTTATCATAGAAGGTCAAGTGTAATACCAAAATGGGTAACTGATCTACCAAGAACAACAAAAAGTGTGTGTGAACTTAGCATACTGAATATAATATATATGTTGTCTCAGCTTTAAAGAAGTTGGCTTTGAGACACCTGGGTGGCTCAGTGGTTTAAGAGTCCAATTTCAGCTCAGGTCATGATCTTGTGGTTCTTATGTTCAAGCCCTGTGTTGGGTTCTGTGCTGACAGCTCGGAGTCTGGAGCTTACTTCAGAATCTGTGTCTCCCTCTCCTGCTCATAGTCTCTCTCTCTCAAAAAATAAATAAACATTTAAAAAACAAATAAATAAAAAAATAAATTGGCCTTGAAGTTATCTCGTAATCCTATGATTTATGCTGACTTCTATTCCCACCAGCATGCTTATTTAAACTCTATGTCATAAAAGTAATGGATTAGCTGAAATATGGCAATTTTACTGAGAATTCTCTCTGGTTGAATCAATGCTTGGAAATAAACAGGTAAACAGTTGTGAGATTTCTTCATCTGAAAGCTTATAAGAAAAGAAATTTAAATAAGCCTGAAAAGAAATTGTCTGCATGGTTCTATCTATGGTGTAATGAGATGTGTAATGAGATTTTTCTTATAAGAAGAAAGTTGAAAACTCACAAGATGACAATCATTTCTCTCCTATTGCCATGGGTTTACCAGTACTGATGTGAGACTAGACTAAACTCTTATTAACGTGGAAAGTATAGTATTGTAATCTCTGAACCAGTTGTTAAAACAATTGTAAAAAAGCATTGGGTATAGACAATTCTGTTAAGACATTGCTTTGATTTGTATTTGTCAGTTATTTATGTTCTCCACCATAGTGTCTGTTTCTAAAATATGTATTTGGAAGAAGTATGTCTGACTTTACACGTTCCTGTCATCTTTTACATGCTTCCAGGTAGTTCAAAACTATTATGTTCAATTGCAGTAACTTTATTTTTTAATCTCATACTGTCTGATATGCTGGGTCTACTCAGCCTAAACACTTCATCTCATTTGAGCTAAACTCGTTTTCTCTATATTTTATTGAACCTATTTTTTTTTGTTTTAGATTTAGTTTATTCAAATCATATCTGTAGGTAAGGGATAAACTAAAATATCAAAGGAAAATAAGTCTGACTTCCCTGTCAAAGTTTTCCTGCTCACTTATTTGGGGATAATTGTTCTAGAAACTTTTGCTAGAGCTAATGAAGCAAATAATATATTTTCAGTGAGAAACAGTGCCAGATTTAGGTGGTAAAATGAATTGCTGTAGGCAAGGTCTTAACCCCAATTACTTCAATTATGTGTGTCATGGAAATCATTATACTCAATTAATATTTGTTGAATTTATTCTGTATTCATAGTATTTTATGAATGCTATAAAAACTCATAGACAAAGTGAACTCAAAGCTTCTATCCCTGAAAGTTCATTTTGAAATATAGCTATTGAGACTTCTGTGGTGATTTATATTTTACAGGTTCAAATTTTTAACGTGTAAATTCAGAAATTCGTTTAGATCTTTGGTTTTGCTGCATTACCATTTCAGTGATATTAGGATCTATCTTGTATGAACTAGTAATTGTTAATAAAGAGATCCTATCCATTTTCTCCCAAATTCTAATGATCTTGTCTCAAGTTTTGCATATATTCTAATTTTTCTCCCATTCTTTTTTAATATTACTTCTGGCCATTTCAAAATGTCTGTGTTAGCCTATTTCATTCTTCCTCATAGTACCTCTCAAATGGAAATTTGAAAGATTTGTTTTAGAAGACAAAAATTTTCAAAACCCAGTTTATAACATCATAAACAATTACATCTAATGATTTATCTGAAATTTTATTAATTGGGTTTTGTAAGAAAAATATATTGGGGCCTTAGTCAGTTAAGCTCCAACTTCAGGTCAGGTCATGATCTCATGGTTTGTGAGTTTGAGCCCTGCATTGGGCTCTGCTGTGAGAGCTCAGAGCCTGGAGCCTGCTTCAGATTCTGTGTCTCCCTCTCTCTGTCCCTCCCCCCACCTCACACTCTGTATCTCACTCTCTCAAAAATAAATTAACATTAAAAAATTATAAGTATAATATATCATTTGAACTATTAGGTGAAAACTAGTGGTAAAACTATAAGAAGAAGAAATGGAGGTTATTCTTGTGGGAAAGAAAACTTACTTCATAGTTTTTCATAGCAAAATGAAAGTCAGAAAGATTAAATAACATTCTAAATAGTAGAACTAGGAAGTGAAAGAGTCACTAGTTTAAACTCTAATGCCAAAACTACATAAAATATTTCTCCTACATAATTATGAGAGAGTTTACCAAAGAATTGCCCCTCAAAAGGAGATTAATTTAAATTTATTAATTCAACTCTCTGATATACAATTTACTGATCTAAGAAGCAAAGTCAGCTATCATTAGGGACAATAGGAATTGCTAGTTCACAGAATCCTTGTTTAATCTATCAAAATCTGTCAGAATTCTTGTGGGAATCAGATAATAAGTGGTAGAGTTTTAATATCAAATTGTTAAGATTGCCTGCCTGCCAGGCTATGTCTCTACTACAATAAAAAAAAATGAAATAACTGTACAGTTTATTGACACAGTTTTATATCTTTTGATTTTTGATTTTTCACTTGGAAAAATGTATCATTAACTATTTCTTTTACAGTTGACTATGCATTGATAATAATGATTTGATACAAATATCACTTTATTATATTCCAGTATATTCAGTATATTTGTGAAATTTTTTAATAAATTCTGATTATTCTATAACCTTGAAATTTAAATTGAAGCCAAATTACTTTCTATGAATTGATGCAATATTCATATCAATCTATATTTGCCTATATGTTTGCTGACATTAGATCTGTCAAATGCCAGACCTTTGGTTTTGATGCATTACTACTACAGGGTTACTAGAATCTATCTTTTATAAACTAATGATTGTTCATAAATGGATCCTAACCACTTCCTGACATTAGAGATTATCAGAACACTATATCTCTCTCTGTGTGTCCCTATTTATATCAGTCTATCTACCTATTATCTATCTATCCATCTATCCATCAGGAGACCTTTAATGAGTAAAACATATAATCCAAAACACTATGCATAGTATGAGTTTTAGTTTAAAAATGAAAAAAATGATTTATGAGATTAGGTAACCCAAGATCCATAGAATGCTGTTGTAAATGTCACATCATATCTCCAAGAAGCAGAAAATGAAAGATACTCAAACAACTTATTCTTTTGTGTTTTTCATGAAATTTGTAAACCTAGATTAAGAAATTAGAAAGTATATAGAAGTTAGAGTCCCACATCTAACAGAATCTAGGAAGCAGCTTCCACTATGCTTTGGGACTACACCTTAGGAATCTAAACTGTCTTTTTGAATTGATTCCCATTGCATTAGACCAGGTTATCTCAGCCTATGGTCTATAGATAATTTCAGGGAGCATAAAAGTAAAGTATTTTCATAATAATGCTAAGATATTATTTTCCTTCCTGTCTGTGTTGATATTTTCCTTGCTGATGCAAAAATAGTAGTAGGTAAACTGGTACTTTAACACGAATAAAGCAGAGCACCAAATTGTATTAGTAGGTCCTATGTTCTTCACCACCATTCATATATGCACAAGGAAAGTTTTGTTGGAAGAGGACTTTGATAAAGCAATGAAAATATTACATATATTTAACCTTAGCTCTTTAGTACAAGTCTTTTTACTATCCAATGTGAAATATACATAGAGCATTCTGCTGTTTATCAAATTATAATTGCTGTCTTGGGAAAGCAGTACTGTGATTGTTCTGGTTGTGAGCTGAAATAGCCAGTATTGTTCATAGAACTCCATTTATACTTGAAAGAATGTCTGACTAATAATTTATACTATTCAGACTGGGGTATTTGGTAGACATTTCACAAAAAGTATCAAAGTGGGACTGTTACATCAAGAAAAGCACTGATAGTATTTTTTTGCTGCAAGCAAGATCTGAGCTTTTAAGCAAAACTTAGATTTGTAGAAAATTTATATTTGCCACTTTGAATTTTACAGTTATGCAATATTTTAAGACCTTTGTGATGAAATAGATGGTGATGTTAGTAAATAATTTTTGATGAAATATAATGAAATGTGTCAAGGTTGGAAAATCTTCACAACTTAGTGAAACATGTTTGATATTATGAGATTATTTATATGTAAGTGGCTTATTCAAGAGAAGTTATAGTGGAAATAATGGATACTGGAAATAACTATAATATATAACAAAATGCAAAATACTTGTTGATATGGCTTAAGATTCCAAACTGCAACTAATGCTTAAGAAAATAGTACTTGTCATGTTTGGGTAGAGTATCAAAGAATACCCACAATTATTTCAAAATGCTGTTAAAATTCTTTCTCTAAATACACATGGCTATGAAGCCAAATTTTCTTCATATTACACTAACCAAAGCAAGAAAGGACAGTAGATTAAATCCAGAAGCAGATAAAACTCAAAGTGACTTATTATAAGCCAGAAATTAAAGAGATTTGCACAAATACTAAACAATTTTCTTCAACACATTTTTTCGAATAGATAATTTGTTATTTTCAATAAAAATTATTTGTACTAATACTGGTTTATTATCAATTTTTAGTGACTTAATAGTGTTATTTTTCTGTTTTAAAATTTAATATATTCAATATTGAAAGATTAAATGACATAAACAGAAGTTCTGTAGAGTGCAATAACTTTTAAATTTTTAAATTTTATATAGCATATGTATTTTAATTTTTAATATTTAAACTTTTAATCTTAAACTTTTAAGAATTTTTAATTATAATTATAAATTAAATAAATAATTTAATATTTAATTATAATTAAAATTATAAACTTTTCAACATTTTAAATATTTTTATCTTTAATTTTTTGAACTTGTTAACTTTGCAGTTTATTAACTTTAAGCTTTTTAATTTACATAAAAGTTGCAAAGATAGTACATCATGTTCTCATGTAAAACTCCAATAATTTCCTATTTATTGGAAATTAAAAAATTCCAATAATTTAGTATGGTACATAACTATGGTACATTTATCGAAACATGGAAATTAATATTTGTTCAATACTGTAGGTTAAACTGTACTTGTTTTCTTCCTCCAGTCATGCAAAAAACGTCCTTTTTAGAATGCATTCTAAGATACCACTTACATTTTAATAATTTATCTAATTAGTCTCTTTTAATATAACAGGGTCTTAAATTTTCTTGGCTTTCACAAGTTTGCCAGTTTTGAAAAATGGTAATAAGGTATTTTGTAGAATGTGCTTCGATGTGGGTTTGACTGGTGTTTTCTCACAATCATGCTGAAGCTATGGATTTTTGTGAGGAATAGCACAGAGGTGTGTGCCTTTTTTTTTTAATGTTTATTTATTTTGAGAGAAAGGGGAGGCAAAGACAGCATGAGTGAGGAGGGGGAGAGAAAGAGGGAGACAGAGAAGTACAGAGCCAGACACAAGGCTCAAACCTGTGAACTGAGAGATCATGACCTAAACCAAAGTCAGATGCTCAACTGACTGAGCTACCCAGGCACCCCAGTGTGCCTTTTTTATTACACCTTATCCATTGCAGTAGCTACTTTCCCCTTTTAACATTACCCTGTTTTTAAAAGAAAATCACTAAGTTAAGCCTGACCTCCAATGAAAGGGTAATAAGAAACAACTTTTGAGGGAGGTAGATCAAACATCCTGCTTCCCATAAAATTTCATCAGTAATTTTAACATTCTTCAATGAATCTCACTTACATCAACTACTGTCGGGTTTCTATTGATGATTTTCTATGCCCTTGATTCTTTTCACATTTATTATTTGGAATTTTTCCTCAAGGGAGATTTATTCGTGTGTGTGTGCGTGTGTGCACATATATATACTTATTAATTTATGTAAAAATCCACGGATTTAGGGGTTTTATTTTATTCTTTGGTTTATAATTTGATACTCTTGTTATCTATTCCATCTTTGGTCTTTGGGAGTTCTTTCAGGTTGGTTCCTCTGTTCCTTTTAAATGCCCCCATCCTTTGATGATGTTAGCAGTTCCTTAATTTCTGTACTACAAGGTGCTTCAGGCTTATTTTGTATTTTCCCTGTCCTGGTGCTAGAATTAGACATTTCTCCAAAGAATTTCAGCTCCTTACACTAGAAAACGTGTTGGAAACTAAGACCTGAGAGCTAGGTAGGTTCAATGCCATTCAGATATCCCTAATTCTAACACTCTGATTGATTTTTTTCTTCTGTGAATTAAAATCTACTGTTGATGGGCCACCTGGTTGACTCGGTCAGTTAAGTGCCTAACTTCAGCTCAGGTCATGATCTCATGGTTTGTAGGTTTGAGTCCCACATCGGGTTCTGTGCTGACAGCATGAAGCCTGCTTGGGAATCTGTGTCTTCCTCTCTCTTTGCAGCTCCTCTGCTCCCACTCTGTCTCTCAAAAATAAACAAACATTTAAAAAATTTAAATCTTCTGTTGAGCCATTTTACTAAAATTTCATTTCAGTTATTGGACTTTTAAATTCTAGAATTTCTATTGGTTTTTAATAAAATCTTTATCTCTTCATTGAGATAGTGGTGAGATAGAGTTGTCATATTTCTTTAGACATGGTTTTCTTTCATTCCTTGAGCATATTTATAAAGGTTATTTTAAAGTGTTTGTCTACTAAGTCCAACATCCAGATCCCTTCATGGGCAGTTTCTATTGAATGCTTATTTTTCTTTTGTATGGACTACAATTTCCTGTTTATTTGCAAATTTCCAATTTTTTTGTTTAAACCTGGATGTTTTAGATACTTAGTTGTAGCAATTCTGGAGTCATATCCCTCAAAGTTTGTTATTGCTGTTTTTGTTGTTTTTATCATTGCTGTTTATTTACTCTTCTAGAGTAGTTCTCTATAGCTTTTATTCCCAGTAGTGTGCAGCCACTAATGCCTCTGATGTTTTGTTTGTTTGCTTTTATTATTATTATCTTAGTCCATTTCAGCTGCTATGACAGAGTACCATTAAGCAGGATAATTTACAAAAACAGCTATTTATTTCTCATAGTTACACAGGCTAGGAGGTCCAAGATCAAAGTGCCAGAAGATCTGTGTCTTATGAGAAACCTCTTCCTGGTTCAAAAGCCGGCATTTGCTGTGTCCTCACTTGACAAGGAGCAAAGGGAGCTCGCTGGGGTACAGCACGAAACCCAATAAGGAGGGTCCCATGCTTATGATGTAAGCAACTCCCAAAGGCCCCATCTGCAAATGTATCATATTGAGGTTTAAATTTCAACATATGAATTCTGAGGGACACAAACATTCAGCCTACATCAATCACACTTATTTTTACTCCTGAATTTCTAACAGTTGTACCTAGGCCCGGTAGTCAATATAGTTTAGTGGTCAGCTTACAATTTCCTTGGGGCGCCTGGGTGGCTTAGTCGGTTAAGCGTCCGACTTTCGCTTAGGTCATGATCTCGCGGTTCGTGGGTTCGAGCCCCGCGTCGGGCTCTGTGCTGACTGCCAGCTCAGAGCCTGGAGCCTGTTTCAGTCTGTGTCTCCCTCTCTCTCTGACCCTCCCCTGCTCGCGCTGTCTCTCTCTCTCTCTCTCCTAGAAATAACTAAAAACATTAAAAAAAATAAAAAAAAAACAATAAAAAAAACAATTTCCTTAAATTCCTTGACTCTTTAGAAGAGAACCTGTGTGCATGTGTATATTAGGGTTACCTTCAGTGTATAGGCAGGGTATAACTCTGCCTTATGCTTCAGTTCCTACCTGTGCAATGCTTCAAGAACAGCTAGAGGTAAATAATTACAACCCTCTCCAGTCTTTCTTGGGCATACCTGCAATTTTCTCAATTACCAAGAATATGTAACAGCTTTTTAAAATCACCCATATACTTCTTGTTTCCTAAACATTATCCCTAAATTTTTGGCTGTGCTGATTTGTCCAAACAGTATTGTAGTCTTAAGCAGCTCTTCTGTTAAACAGTTGCAGCTTATTGTTTTCAATGCCTGAGGATAAGGTTTCTCCTCCTGAGCTGAGCTCTGAGTCAGGTCAAACAACCAAAACACCTAGGCAAAGAAGTTTTTCCTGGGACTTTCACATTGGATCATATAATGACAATAAACTGGAGATGGGACTTTCAATGAGTGCCAAACAGATATGCCTTTTCTGTTGGCTAGGAAGCTGTTGGTTTTTGAGGCTAGGTTTTGGGAGTAGTTCTAAGTTAAAGTATCATAAAATCCACAGTTCTAATTAATATTAATACTTATTATGGGATAAACATTTTTCTGCTTGTTTTAAAATGTTGTGAATTTCTAGAGCTCAGAGTTTGTGAAATATATCTTGATTAAATTCTGTGCTGTTAGAAATATTTCAGTTTCAGTTTCAAATATATTTCTAGTCAATATACTAGCTGTTTATTTAATTTTTGTCAAAATTGATAAAATTATTCTAGAATTTATTTGGAACTAAACCTGAGTGCAACTTGACACAATTAGATAAAAAGATAAATATAATTTTTATAACTATATTACTGTTTTAAATGGTATAAAAATGAAAGTTTTCTGATTCTGGACAAATTTGTTTTCAAGAATATTACCAACTTTATTGGAATCCATTTTCTTATTAAAATAATCAGCCTAAATCACCCATCTTTCTGCTTTCTAATGTTTTATAAACAATTCCTGAGATAGAGATTAGAATATTTTACTATTTGTACGTTATGCAAGCATTTTCATATACTTTATTATTTTTTTAATCATGCCATGA
>NW_027529203.1:2103619-2129835 GCF_008692635.1 Crocuta crocuta | reverse complement strand
CTAAACATTATTATCAACATTATATTAATACAATAAAATATAAAACTAATGTAAATTTATATAAATATGATATTTTGGAATTAAATTTAATAACTTCTGCATTAACTACTTCCTTCAGTGAGTAAATATTGTTGTTACATTACAAGTATGATACTGTATATGGGGGACACAGTATAGGATAGTATATATGTGTAGGATCCCTAACCTCATGAAATTTTCTTATTGGAAGAAAGACACAAATTAAACAAACTAAATATTTAGGAAAAAAATAAACAAAGAAAATATTCAGAATGTAGCCCAGGGCCAATCATAATTGCCAAAAACAACAGAACACTAAAATTACAACCTTGTTTGCTTTTAGGATTTAGCTTTTTAAAACATCACCACATTTTCATTTTATCCAACTAGAGCAAAAGGAGACTTAATACATCATAAGAAATAACATTGGCTAGGGCGCCTGGGTGGCTCAGTCGGTTAAGCATCCGACTTTGGCTCAGGTCATGATCTCACAGTTCATGGGTTCGAGCCCCCGTGTCGGGCTCTGTGCTGACAGCTAGCTCAGAGCCTGGAGCCAGCTTCACGTTCTGTATTTCCCTTTCTCTCTCTGACCCTCCCCTGCTCACGTTGTCTCTCTCTCTCAGAAGTAAATAAAAAACATTAAAAAAAAAAAGAAATAACATTGGCTAGAGATAGAATTTGTTACTTTCAGTTCCCCATTTTTCATTGGACTTAACTTCAGAATATTTCTTTAGACATAAGAGGAATAATTTTGATGAAAATCCAAATAGAGATTCTGGTGAGCACTCTAATTAAAATAAAGTAGTTTTACAGGCTTCCAGTTATGGAATTAGTAAGTCACAGGAATAGAAGTCACAGCATAAGGAATATAGTCAATGATCTTATAATATTGGTGTATGACAGACGGTAACTACATTTGTGGTGAGCATAACATAACATACAAACTTGTCAAATTACTATGCTATACACCTGAAATGAATGTAACATTTTGTATCAACTATACTCATATTAATTTTTTAAATTAATTTAGTAAGTAAATAGTTTTATAAATGTCAATTTAGACAAAAGTTAGGTCTTGGAAAAGAATTGTAAATAGCCTTACGTTTCCTGACAAAAATGAAGATGAACAGGGATAGGAATCAGAATAGTCCCTATGAACTCTGGAGTTGGTGGTTAGACTATCACAAGTTTAAGTAATTAAAAATTATATATCCTTTCTTTCCATATCTATAAAATAAATAGAAATGCGGGTATGTCATTGAACTTATATGACAAGACTTCAGAGAAAAAAAGGTAAACATTCTTTAATTTGAATTATAACACGCGTGACTTCCAGGGATACAAACATGTTTTATAAATATAACACACATGCTTATATGGGCGTCTTATGTTTGTATATAGTGTATGTATGTATGTATGTATACATATACCCTTGGAACATATACAAACATAGACAAACATACACATATTTTATTTTGGGAGATTTCTTTCTCTCACCACCCTACAAATAGTTTATTGAGAAAATTATCATTTTTTTAATTCTCCTACCAGTTAGAAAATGATCATGTCTGCACCATGAAATATGCATTCTGCATAGGATACATTTATGACTTTTAAAACCTTATTATTAGAACAAAATGGAGTTAGAATTAGATCCATGTTACATAGTGATCATATAAATAATCTAATTGGTGAGTCTGCCTCTGTGGCCTGAGATGCGGAGAGAGTTCTCACATTTAATATGTGAATATAGTGAGTTCTCTTTCCTTTTTATTTTATAATTTAAGATTACAAGAGTGCTATCTTGTTCATCTAATGTGTTTATTGGAATATCTTAGTATGAGTTTTTTAAGATAGTGTAATATTCATTATTTTCTTGCATGATATTAAATTTGCCTTCTCAGACTGTTTTGGGGGATAAAAATGCATACAATTTACTCAATATGACAAAGTTAATGCATCAAAATTTATCTTTGTGGAATATTTAGTTTGTTATTCATTTTATATACTAGGATACTAGTTAAGATGCAGGATTCTGAAGGCAGACTGACTCAGACACTTATCAGCTACCTAATGCTGTCATTAGACAGCTTTATGGCACTGATGTGATAAAATTGGAATAAAGAATTGCTTAGTTTGTAAAGTAGTTAATAGCGATGAATTGAATGAATACATATAAAGTATTTACTATACCTGGCACATGGTAAGTACACACTACGTACTGGCTGATACTGTTCCCAAGTAGCAAAAGGAAGAGGGCTTTTGTGTGTAATAAAATATACATATTTAAATTCAGGCTCTTGTTTCATGAAAAGTTCTGAGGTGATATTTCTAATTTGGAAGAGAGTACTTTTTAAAAATGTACTTTCCATGCATTGATAAATAAATGGGTCAAAAGGAGACACAATTAATTATATTTCTAAATTGCTTTTTTGGATAAACTTCTGGCACAGTCCCAAACTCAATGCAGTATTATATTTCCATTTTCCGTGAGGATAAACGTGCCCCATATCCAGGTCACTACTTTTAATGCAGCCTCAGTGTCTTCAGCACTTTCTAGCTTCAATCAAAGATGATGCAGATGTGACTCTTAGGGCTTGAAAGCTCTAGTTTTTCTTGACACATTTTTCTGCTAAAAGCAATTCCTTCAGTCTTACCTGTTTCCTTCCAGGCATTAAGCCTTGGTGTTACCTTAACCCTTAGTTAACATTCTGATTTAAACCTGGCTTCTATTCCTTAGAATTTTCTGGAAAAAATACATGTCTTATACAAGAGAGACTATAGTTCTTCTATTCCTATCTCCAAAGCCGTATTTGTAAAAGTTTGGAAAAATGTAATAGATAGTCCCATGTATTCATATTTATACAATTATGCCATTTTCACTGCAACTAGATACATTTCTTATACTATATGAATATAGGACTATAACCTTTATTCCTTTCCCTTTTGTTCATATAACACCCATGTTTCATAATATACCTTCACCTTAGAGTTGCCTTGTCAGGGTTAGTAGGTAAATTTGCTGATTAAACCAGTTACATTTTATTATTACTAAAAAAGCAGAAAACATTATTACTTCAGAATAACATATACATAGCCTCCTGGGTGGCTCAGTTGGTTAAGCATCAGACTTCGGCCTTAGGTCATGATCTCACAGAATAACATATACATAGTGCAGCATATTTTTGAACTAGCATACAAGGTGACAACTTTAACATTTAAAAAATATTCTCTTGTGTCACAAACACTTAATATTTTATTCTGGAGGAGGCACGTCTTCTTTGAAATAAAAACAAAATACAAAAATATACTGTCAGTGTAAAAGAAATATAATATCTAGTATGTACAGTTAACTCTGTATTGTTAACTCTAATATTATTTAACATACAAAGTGTTTATGATATATTTTAAACAGCATTTATTTCATATTACATATTATAATAAATGGCAACATGTTAATATTATGTATATTATTTTCTAACAAAATTTATGTCCTGTGGTATCTAATGATGTGGCAGCCTTTATGCAATGAATAATATATATTCACTTTTCCATATTACAAAATTTTCTCTGAGAAAATGATTTACTCATACATCATAGGTTATTTAACCATTTCTCTACTGTGAATATTTAAATTGCTTGAAATCTTGCAGTATTATTATAAATGATGCTATAATGCATTTTCTCACTCATAACTTTTATATACTATTTTTTATTTTGCATTAAAAGTTTCCTATAAGTAGATGTATTTTACATTTTGACTAAATGGTAACAGTATGATTTTGAAGTGAGATTTGTTTCTTTGGATATGTGAAAATAATAGTGATTGTAGAGCATTTGGAAATTTTCAAAATATGAATAATAAATAAAATTAATTAAATCATTTATAATCTGTCCATTTAAGACTTATTTAAATATTTTAATACATACAAGAAGTATTTTGTGTGTATATATGCCATTTCTTTCTTACTTTTTTTATGTTTTATTTATTTTTAAGAGAGAGAGAAAGACAAAGAGACAGCACCACAGGGGAGGGTCAGAGAGAGAGGGAGACACAGAATTCAAAGACAGGCTCCAGGCTCTGAGCTGGCTGTCGGCATAGAGCCTTACGTGGGGCTCGAACCCATGAACCGTGAGATCATGACCTGAGCTAAAGTCGGATGCTTAACCGACTGAACCACCCATGCTACCCTATATGTCTGTGTTTCTGTTCTTGCATGTGTTTCTGTGTATATATGCAGATAAACAGACACACAAAAACAGACATATACACACATGGAACAGTTTATATAGAGAGAAAGAGATGCAAATACACAGACAGCATTTTCATACTGCATATATATAGTGGTGTCTTGAGATTTGTGGCAGTTATATTCTATAAAGCCACCAAGAGCATTGAATTAGTAGTACTGAAGCAGGGGTCCTGGACATGATTAGATTCCTGTGAGCCTCTGGTCACAACATTTTCATTAATTAATCAATACATAAACTTGTTTTACTGTTTTTCTGTTTAAACACATCTTATTTAATATATATTGTTGACTCATGAACATTGAGTTCACAACCAACACCACCATATAACTCATATCCAGCTCATAAGAAGCTTATCCAACACATGAGTTTTTTCAGTAAAATACATCCCAGCTTTCTCACATGTAGAAATAATGCACAACACAGCGGCACTGTGTTTGGGAGCCACGTTAAACAGCAAAATTACCAGCCAAAAGCATCCTAAATATACTAAAAACAAAAGGATACTTTTTACAGTATGAGAGTTGAAGCAAGAAGGCAGAGCAGCACTGTGGTCAACTTTATGTGGGAACCCAAGGAGTGGGCAACTCAAATTTTTCACTTCTCAGCATGTGTCTGAATGACCATGAAAGCAAATGAGTATTGACTTGGGAGTTAAAAATAAATTTTTAGATGTAAGCAATTATCCATGAATAATCTGGATTGACTTGTAGATATCTATAACTAGGCAGAGACAGAGATAGAGGAGTGACTTTAGGTCTAAATGTGAGATATCTACTGCATAACTAGAAAAGAAATATAACCTTACTTGAAGCAGAAAAACATTCACATTTTCTTCCAGTGGCTGGAGCTAAAACATACCCTGACTTATATTATTAAATTTCCTTTCTGAATTCATCAAACAGATGGATGTACCAAAATTTTTTCTCTTTACTTGTCTCCCTGCACTAACCCTATTCTCACACACGCCATGTACTAGGGAGTTGGCTGTATTCTGTCCTTGGGTCTTAAGGTCAAATTGATTTACCCATGTGGCCAAGCTCAGTAAAACTTTCCCTGGATCTTTAGTCTTCAGATTTGATCACAGGTCCAGCCAATTCTAAGCCCTATCTCTGCATAACTTTAACACACTCTTTGATAAACGACCCGCTCATGACTGAAGCTGATGATCCAGAAGTAGCACGGATGATAAAAAGACAATGAACCCCATTTTGTGCCACATGATTAACACTTACATTTTGACTAGGATTTTACTGATGTCTTGAATATAAATTCCCAGAGAGGAAATGAGCATATTTTAAAGCATTAAATACATATCGACTTGACCAATTTACTTCCAGAAAGCTGCAGTGAGTGTACATTTCTTCTAGCAGTCTATGGGAATACACTTTTCCCCATTGCTTTGTCATTAGAACTTCTACTTTCAATGTTGTGATTTTATCATAAAACACTAAAATTCAAATTTTCTTCTAGTGAGGTTGACTTTAATTAATTATTAAGTTTTTAAATATTTTTTCTGTGTAAATTGCTATTTCTCGCCTTCCTATTTTTCTATTGGGGTATGAGATTTCTTTATAAATTACCATTTGCATATTGCTGACTTACTTAAATTTTGTTTGCTTCTTTATGCCACAACCCTGTATTTTACCTCTTCTAAGTACTTTATGAGTCGAAAGTTATCTGATGGTATGAAGCTAGAGACAAACATGCATTTGATTGACATCATCATTGTAAATAAAAAACACTTTTGAATACAATTATATATGATAATCTCTCTATTTCACCCCAATTCTCTCCTACAAAACAGCTTTCAAGTCAAGCATTTACTATACTATAAGCAGAACATGGTCTTACATTTACATAAAGTGTAACAAATTTACATAAAGTATAAGAAATCAGTCAAAAGATTGATTTATTTCTTCAATTGCTTTTACTATCTTTTGATTATATGGGGATATACGTCTTTGTTTTCAGAACAATTCCTGCCAGATCTTTTCTTGTTACATTTCTAGCAAAAAGATTTACCATTTGAAGATTCATCAACACCTAGTTTCTAAACTAATATTAAATCTCTGTGGTTGTATACTTAAGCATTTTCCCTAGGTACAGACTCCAAAAATGAATTGACTCTTCAGTGACTGAGTGCTTACTGACCCATGATTTGGCATCCCCCCAGTAGACCAGGACTACTCTTTTCCAGAAGCCTCACCATACACCGCTTTCTATTTTCTTGTATAGGGTCCTAATATATTAAAGCAGACCTCAGTTTGCTATCCCTTGCCTTACTCATGCAAGTCATCTTGAGTCACTATCTTCAAACATTATTTTCTAATAACTCCAGCTCAAACTTAGCTCTTTTTCACTGAAAATATTTCAAACATTTTCTTAGCTTCATCATGCAGATATTTTAAACATTTAATATTTAAAATGTTCTATCAAACTACACAACTTATTATTAATTTTTTTTAACATTTATTTATTTTTCAGAGTCAGAGAGAGTGCATGAGTGGGGGAAGGGCAGAGAGAGGAGACAGAGAATCAAAAGCAGTCTCCAGGCTCTGAGCTGTCCACACAGAGCCCAACGCGGGGCTCAAACTCACGAATTGTAAGATCATGACCTGAGCCGAAGTTGGATGCTTAACCGACTGAGCCACCCAGGTGGCCCACACAACGTACCTATTTTATTAGAAAATAATGACTATATGAATTACTATTTCATTTGCTATTTGACTACTCTATAAATTAATTAATTAATTAACATTTACTCATTTATTATTATGTATCAAATATGACTATAGATATAAGTGCCTAGAGATCATTCTTGTGCACATTTATGTCCATTTATGTATGTACAAAGACATTACATAATCTGGATTATCTTTCCAAAAATGTTTTAAAGTGAACATCCATAAAAGATAAGAGTATCTTTCTCTGGAGCAGATTTGCTTAATGTCCAGGAAAATAAGCCATCTCCTTCTATGGCATTTTAGCCATGTTTGTTAGCACCCCACATATAAAATCAGGATTTCCTAATCTTAGAATTATTTTTCTGTAACACATACTATTGAATCTGTAGGTTGTCTGGCTGTCATCACATAACACTAAGTATTGGGATTCAAGGAACCAGTACAATAATGTTACTCTGGTTACTTTTATCTGTTAGTAATAAATTGTTCTTTGTCTCTGACCCAAGAGTCTTATATCGTCTACCAATTTCTATGAAACTGGAAAAGAAAAAACTTATCTTGCAAGTATGGTAAAATCCCAGGCCTTTCACAGTTCCCCAAAACAGGTTGTATATAGGATTGTAGGTTTTTAAAATAATGATACTCTATATGCATGTATTATTTTGTATAAATAATTTTATTTAATCTTTACAACACTGTTGAAATTCAAAACTAACACAGTTAATTACTAATCATTATCTAGAGGCATTTAGTTAGCCTCATTAAAATTTAATTTCTTAGGGCATCTGGGTGGCTCAGTTGGTTAAGCATCAGACTTTGGCTCAGGTGATAATCTCATAGTTCATGATCTCATAGTTAGTGGTTGGAACCTCTCATCGAGCTTTGTGCTGAAAATGCGGAGCCTGCTTTGGATCCTCTTGTCTCCTTCCCTGCCCCTCCCCAGCTCGCTCATGCTCTGTCTCTCAAAAATAAACATTTAAGAAGTTTAATTTTTTTATTTATAAAATGATATAATTCCTGCCTCATGAAACCGTTATGTGAATTAAAATAGTGGATGAATATAAAGTGCTTGGCAGATTACCTGCAACAGAGAAGATCTTCATTGTGTTTGTAAACCTCACTATTCTTTCTTCCCAATGATTCTGAGAAAAAAGATCATCCAATTTTTTATTTAAATATTTCTCCTTGTCAGAGTTTATATTGTGCCCTCTTATTTCTAAAACCATTTAACAACACTATCAATGTGTTACTTCAACTTAGTAATATGCTTTCACATGTAGCTTTCTTTAATATCGATGTAGATGTTAAGACACTTTGAGAGCAGAATCTAAATCATATGTGTCCTATCTTTCTACCAGGATATCTAATAAAATCCAGTCCCTATTGGAGATTAACAGCTGATAAGATTACTCTAACTGCTTAATGTATTCTAAAACCTAGACATATTAGGCAAGTGAATAAATAATTTTGGACATACTTTTATTTTAAGATGATTTGTAACTTATTTTTTTCAATTAGTTTTGTGTTGCATCTTTTTATCGTTTTAGGGAAAAATAGATACTTATTTCTAGAAATGTACAAAGAATGTTACCTTAAATTAGGAAAAAAATCCCCAAAATAATTGTTCTTTTGATACATATGGTATGAAAGATGTCCACAAATCTGGGCATCTTTCCAGTACTGCATGATTGACTTTCCAAATGTGGTATCATAGAACAGTAAGTTAGTAATTATGCACACAAGAGCATTCTCTGTGTTATAATGTAAATACCATCAATAGTAATTACAACTAGGAAGTAAAATTCCTGGAAACTTCACAAATCTTTATCTAATTAGATTTATGCTTCCATTTACCTATTAAAGTCCTAGAATTTTATTTAAGATATTTGTGTTTACAATTGACAAAAGTATTCAAAGTAAATTTGTAATTCAAAGATAATATCATAATTATAAAGTACATAAATTCATGTAGTTTAGATTTGGATATTCTGTAATTCAGAATTTTACCAAATGATTTTAAACATAAAATAAAGAACTACCAGTTGTATTGTCAATATGCCAAAAAATTAGAATACAAGTATATTATGGTAAGACTCATAAAATGGAAATAAGTTTCACCAATGTNGGCTCAAACCCATGAACCGCGAGATCATGACCTAAGTGAAAGTCGGACATTTAACCGACTAAGCCACCCAGGCGCCCCAGACCTTAATTATTTAAAACTTTACTTGTAGATTAGCCTTAAAACTAAGTTGATATTAAAATTAACTTTATGCTCCAGAAGATACATATATCCTCCCTTATTTTGAAATGGTGGAAGCTATAAAAATCAGAATAGAGATTATAATTAAGTGATAAGTGATTTATTTGTGTATCATAGCAGTTTGATAGAAATTTCCCAATTTTTTCAAAAAATTGAAAAATAGTCATTTAAATATTTAATATAACATCATACTTTGTATGATACCATATTTAACAAACAGTGTTAAAATTAGATGATAAAACAGCACTCTGTGTTGATAGGATGAGCACCTTGTCATAGGATAAACTATTAGTATATGTAAAAATTATAACAGAAATTTTGATTTTTCATGTTTGATTTCATTTTCCATAACGTTCCTCATAGTGATACCTGAAAAGAAATTAAGAGATAATTTTGATACATGTAAAACTGAAATTGAGTTAATTGGTATGGAATTACTACTTTTGAATAAATATCTGTAATTACTTTGGGGGATAATTATCGTGCAGATATTTAGATATCGTGCAGATATCGTGCATTTATCTTATAGTTCTTGTTTGTCATTACTAGACAATATTCCATAATATCTTGTCTCTCATATAACAAAGAAAGTGTGCATTTTTAGAGAAAACAAATCACAATTAATTGTAAAATGTGCAACAGATGGTAGAACTTATAATCATTCTATCAGACTCATAGTATACTGTCTGCATTTTGGAATTTGTTTTTTCCCAAAAGATGATGCTGGGTTGAAGCCATATTGACAGCTGGTACATTGCTAATGTAGTTAGTTTGATATACCTCATCTATTAAATCTTGTACATTTTCCAAAATAACAGATGACAAGTGCAATTGACCACCTGGGGAAAGGCAATTTCAAGAGAAAGAGAAAATTGATCTTCTCTTTTGGTGATTGTAGAGTTGCTTACTGCTTTTCCTATTTTGGGTGGCATTATTAACCACCAGCATATTATTTGCTTTAAAAAAGTGCACATTCTTGAACACAGATCGTGATTAAGACTAATCTATGGACAGCTACCAGCTGCTTTACCTATCATAATTCTTAAAAATGTAAACATGTTTTGAGGAATATCAGTTTAAATGAGCATTACAATATAGGTTTTACAGCTGTTACATTGAAATACCAATTAGATAATAAATTTCTTTAATATAAGCAATAAGACATATCTCACGGAAAGTTGTATGGTATGTAATCATTTTAATTAATTACTAATTTATTTAATTAATTCTATTCTTTTCAACAAAACATATAATGTCTGATTCTTTCAGACTGAATAAAATGTATTATGATGTTTCTTTGACTTCAGTAGGAAGAGACAAAAAATAATTAGGACAAAAAATAATGGGCTATAATGGTATGAAAAGTATATGCTATTAAACTATTTTTTAACTTGGTTGTATCACTGAGGCCTGCATAGGTTTGTCAATAAGAACTCCTTCTATCAGTACACAGCTTTCATAAGAATCTTTTGTATATGAGAACTTGTAAAACGTCAAGACCTGTATAATATTATTAGATAATAAAACAGTTCTGTTTCTAACACAGTAATATTATTCCTTCTCCAAATTTTCAGATTGGCAAAATCCATTTTAATCTTAAATAAACTGCAAATCTTAAAAATGTAGACACATTCAAACAACAGAAGACTTTAATCAATAATGAAATATTTCATTCATATCAGATATATGCCCACAGTAATTGAATTTAAAATATGTGAATATGTGAAATAAGACATTTCGTTTAGAGAGAGGAGATAATCTTTGTTAACTGAACAATAATATTGTTATAAATAAATATGAAACTAATATCATATATTTTTTGTATTTTAATATAACTGAACAAGAGCTATTGGAATTTTATGTTGATTTCCAGTTATCAGAATTATAACACTTACATCATATGAAATGCAAATGGAAATGGCAATAAAAAAATCCTATAAATCAACAGATGGATGCTTTTAGTCAATGAAACAATTTATTCATACAAGAATATAATTATTTCTCTAGGTTTTTCAATCGAGTAGAGGTAATCAAAATGTGAATATAACTCAAGATGTATTTATTACACAATCTTCAAACACTTTAATTGAGCATTTTTCAATATTTAAAATTTTATTTAAATATAATAGTTTATGGGGGCGCCTGGGTGGCTCAGTCTGTTGAGCGTCGGACTTTGGCTCAGGTCATGATCTCACAGTTCGTGGGTTTGAGCCCTATGCCGGGCTCTGTGCTGACAGCTAGCTCAGAGCCTGGAGCCTGTTTCAGATTCTGTGTCTCCCTCTGTCTCTGACCCTCGCCTCCTCACGTTGTCTCTGTCTCTCTCTCAGAAATAAATAANATTTATATTAAATTTATAATTATTTACTGTACATCTTAATTCAATAAATATTCAATATGAGGTAAAAGAACCTGTGAAATTTTTAAAAAGTTAAAATTAAAATAATTGCAATTTGTAAATAATGAATAGTAAAATAATACATGAATAGAAAAATATATGATGCTAAATCTGAGAATAGTTGCAGTAATGTAAAAATTATTATGAAATTCCTATAAACTTACTTTTCTCTGTAGACCTCTGTAGAAGTGAGAAAGCAGGACTTTGAAATGAAATAATATCATTCCAAGCAGTGTGTGAGACATCCCTGTTATTAACAAAAGGCTGTCTTTTTATTTAGAATTTAAATAATATGACACTTTAAAATTCTATAGACTGTTAAGTTCTGGCATAGAGGGGTAAGCCTACCAAGGCCTGTATTATTCACTAATTATAACTAAAATTAGTTATAAGACAAACTCTTGTGTGCAACCAATAGGAATATGGAGATGTGTAATGTGCAGTTTTCAGACTACCACACAAAAAAGGCTACAAATGGCAACAGACACTGTAGTCGGCTGCTACGGACAGAAATGAAAAGATTACCTTTCCATATATTAACTTTATTTGTCAGACCTGTGTGTATGTTTGTGTGTGTTCATGCTTTCTTTGACAAGTTTGTACATCAAGAGTTGATGGTAGAATAGAAAATGACTGATATCAGATGAGAAACTAATTCAGAAGGCCCTGAAATGTGTTTACTTACACTAGTTGCATATAATAAATATGGTACCATCACGAAGCCATTGCACATAAAATACAATGCTCGAATATGACATTATTATTGAAGCAAATGGCCTGGGTTCATGTCTTCATTATTCGTTTCTTGTCATCGTATTTAGCATACCCTAAGAGTTGATCCTGAATGACTTATATACACAATTTGACTCTATAAATATGAAAATCCACCTCTCCAAAATCATCCTAGAATTTGTTTAAAATTGTATTTGCCTGAGTGTAACCTCTTCAATATACTATCTATGTGAGTTGGTAGCAATTCTTTTTTTTTTTTTAACGTTTTATTTATTTCTGAGAGAGAGAGAGAGAATGAACAGGGGAGGGTCAGAGAGAGAGGGAGACACAGAATCTGAAACAGGCTCCAGGCTCTGAGCTGTCAGCACGAGCCCAACGCGGGGCTCGAACCCACGAACCGTGAGATCATGACCTGAGCCGAAGTCGGACGCTTAACCAACTGAGCCACCCAGGAGCCCCGGTAACAATTCTTAAAATGAATAAATCTTAAGAACTAAGGCCTCACACTTAAATGTGGTTATTTAAGTTAGGATTTGTTTGAAAGAACTAATAATTTGAACCCTGTTAACTCCAGAAAATCCTTAATTTCAATATAATCACTGCCAACACCACCAACACGCAGCTGACCAGAGGATTAATTCTGGCTGTAACCTTGATTTGTGCTACCCAGATCATTTTTCATGTCTCTTTGTGGTTTTTTGTTTTGTTTTGTTTTGTTTTGTTTTGTGTTTTGTTTTTAACTCTGTCTCTGCCCAGTTCCTCTTCTCTGTTAATGTGCTTTAGAAATTTCAGCTGCCTCAAACCCCTTTACCCTGCCTCGTTAATTTAGCAATGTGGGTGCCACTGACCAAAAGTATCTGCATCAGGAATTCATTGGTTGGTGGTGGGGCTCATCTTGTGAGTTTCTCTTCTCCAAGGAATAAAAGTCCTGCCTTGCTTGATATACAATGTCCCAAAATACCTGCTTCATATATTTTGTTTAGAGTTACATTTGTTTATTGTGACTAGTCCTATACTAGATAATTTGGCATGGCCAGAGATAGCCCTAGACACTATTTTCCAGGAGAAAAATGTTACCTACTAGGTAATTTCAAAATACATCTGGACCTAGAGTTATCTTTATCCCACAGAAATCCTTGCCTGTTGGCTATGTACCCTCTCCCTAGCAATTTTGTGTCTCACAATAATGTAATCACACTATTTTACATGATATTTTGGGGACTCTACTTATCACATTTTTCCCAGGGCTTTACTGAATTTTGTGCCTAATACGTACTAAATATTTTATTTATGTCATCTCTAACATTCAGTACTATGCTAGGAGTTAAAGAGGAAGTATCTTATTGATTATATCTGTTGATTATGAGCATTGATTATATCCATTTTTCACATACTAACAACTCTGAAATCATGTTTAGCTCAAAATCAATTGTATATTATATTTCTTTTTTTTTTAGATTAAAGTAAATTATTTATTACTTTTCTTCAATGCTACCATCTCAAAGCTCTTAAAGTTTTTTAACATTCATAACAATTGTATGATACATCAGGATCATTAAAATTTGAAAAAAAACATTTAAAATCAAATGTCATCATCAATAAATTTGAAAATTGATAAAGAAATGTTCTTTTTTTTCCTAGGTATTCCTCAGTGCATCATCACCTTTATTTTTTTTTNCTGAGCCCAAGCCCGCTGGAGTGAGGAAAACCGGGTCCCTCTATGGATCCTAACCCGAAACACGAACTCACAGGCTAATTTCCCAGTTTTTAGTTCTTTGCCTTCCCTCTCGATTCCCAACCAGCCAGGAGCGTGGACACCGTCCGCGCAGCTCTTTCAGGGGTCCTAGCCGCCCGGGAGCCACAATGGTGGCAGGTGTGCCGCTGCTCTGAAGTCCAGCCGGCCAGGAGCCCGCAGAAAGAAGCAGTTTGTGTGCTCAACCCCCCGGGACCAGTTGGTGCGNTTTGTAAGGTTTCCAATGGCTTCAGATCTTTTCCGTGTGATGTATGGGCGCAAGTGCAAGTACAGAGCTCCTACTTCTCCGCCATCTTGCCCCCTCCCTGTATATTATATTTCTGTTGGGCAGGTGGTAGTCATGTCAAAGCTGTCATTGTCTGTATGGCATACAAGAGTTTAGTTGCTTTCTATGGTTAGATAACAATAAGTCCTCAGTACCTCTGTCCTCAAATCTCTAAGGGATCATTTGAATGAGACCTATAAGTACTGATTATTATCTGAAAAATCTGTTAATAGCTACTGGTTTTCATAGACATCTACTATTCTGAGATGCAAATTATTCGGAAACGTCCAACTCAGCAAATCTAAAAAATGATTAAATAAATCTTTACCTAGTGTGTGTGATTTATATTATCCTTCTTACATATGCACAAGAATGCTGTATATTTTAAAATCTATTGTTAAATAAGCCTAAAGTATTTCCTGTGAGTAGGAAATATTATAAAAATTATATATTTTAATTCATTATTTTATACAAGTGTTTTTATTTCTAAGTAGTCCCAAAGTTATATTCGATTGTATCTTAAATAGTTTAAATGTACTATATCTGTGTATTTACATATGAGAAGACATAGTTTCAGAATGGGTTCTTATTGAGCATATCTCTCCTCTTCACTTTCTGATGATGGTGTTCTCAAGGAGTGAACTTCTAAAAGGACATCCCAGCAGAAAAGAATTTAAAAAGCCTGTAAATACATCTTTTAAAATATTTTTTTTAATTTCTGAGAGAGAGAGAGAGAGAGAGACAGCGTGAGCAGGGGAGGGGCAGAGAGAAAGGGAGAAACAGAATCTGAAACAGGCTCCAGGCTCTGAGCTAAGGGTCAGCACAGAGCCTGGCGCAGGGCTCAAACCCACGAACCATGAGATCATGAACCTGAGTCGAAGTCGGACGCTTAACCAACTGAGCCATCCAGGTGCCCCTGTAAATACATCTTTAAATAGACAATAAATTTTTACAAATTAAAGCTGGCTATAAAAGATTTTCATCGCAAAGGGAAAATCTGAGAAATTAAATAGTTGGAATGAAACAAAGTAGAGCCACTATTCATACCTATATGAAATCAAATATTAGAGTTATTAATATATAAATGTTGGATATTTCCCAAATACACTAGTCTAAATTCTGCACTTCTTAAAATATTAGCTCAAGACTCCTCTCTTCTTTGGGAATTTTAGACATAAATCAACATCTTTGTCATATACTCTGTTATCTTCGACCAGTTTCACACACCAAATTAAACGTTTCCCTGAAATGATGTCTCTGGAGTTGTTTAACAGGTGCCTCCAAGTCTTTATTTTCTTCATAGTACCTGCTTGTCTTTGAGTAAATAGTATTAGAAGAATAAAACTGAATATGCCCCCTTTAGGCATCATTTTTACAGTCTCTGTCAAAAATGCATTTAACCTTGATTTACTGTGTGAATTTCACAAGCCTATAGCATATGGGATAATGTCTTGAAGTTAGCCAATAAAGAAATAACATACTCCAAACCCATGTTAAATTAATCCTACTATTGTTCCAGGCAAAGAAGGATGAAAGGAAAATAGTTCAAATTTAGTTCAAGTGTGCCTTTGTAGGAACATTTGTAGGAATTGATACTCTGGAAATCTGGCTTAGCTAACTGAAAGCTGAAGTCCAGCTACCAGCATGAAAGTAAAATTTCTGTGTTGGTAGGCAAACTACCAGGAAACAAGGATGCTAGTATTCACAGACAAGATGATCTTTTGGCCACTGCCTGGCTTTTCACTGCTTGTGAAAGAGTCACTTGCCCAAGGGAAGAGCTAATTGCCCCAGGGTCTTTGGGGAGCTATTTTAGATGAGCAAAGTTTAGCCTTGCCCAGACTAACCATTCAGGTAATCCTCACAAACTCTCGGTATTCATTGTCTACATGTCCCTTTGCCATTGCTGTTTATTCATCTGTTTTAATTGATAAGCTCCAGGCTGAGCTTCTCAGCAGCTGAACTATAGAATTCTTATGGGAGAGAACAGATAAGATGACTGTATCCTGACACAGCTCACTTCATTGTTGTATCAAATCTTTACTTCTAAAACCAACTTGTTTTTCCCTCTTTGTCATCTTTTGGCATAATTATTAAAAAATTTTATTTATTTTGAGAGAGAGAGAGTGGGAGGGGCAGAGAGAATCCCAACTAGGCCCTATGTGGTCAGTGTAGAATCCAATGTGGGCCTCAAACTCATGAACCATGAGATCATGACCGGAACTTAAGTAGGACACTTAATCGACTGATCCACCCATGTGCCCTGGCATCATTTTTTATTTATTTTTATTTATTTTTTAAATTCTTTTCAATGTTTATTTCTTTTTGAGAGACAGAGACAGAACATGAGCAGGGAAAGGGCAGAGAGGGAAACACAGACTCTGAAGCAGACTCCAGGCTCTGAGCTGTGAGCACAGAGGCGGCCCCAGGGCTTAAACTCACACATGTTTAAGATCACATCATGATCTCATGACAAATCAAGAGTCAGGCCGTTAATCAGCTGAACTACCCAGGCGCTCCTTGGCATCATTATTTATTTATTTCTTATTTTGAAAAATTGTTCAATGTTTGATTATTTTTGATAGATAGAAACAGAAAGTGAGCAAGGAAGGGGCAGAGAAAGAGGGAGACACAGACTCTGAAGCAGGCTCCAGGCTCTGAGCTGTCAGCACAAAGGCTGACACAGGGCTCCAACTCACAAACCATGAGATCATAACCTAACCCAAAGTCAGATACTTAACCGACTGATCCACCCAGGTGCCCCTGGCATCATTTTTTAAATGGAGTATATGGAGTCTGTGTCTATGAATCCAAAGATTTTTTATTAAGACATTTAATGGGGCCATCCTCTGAAATGAATTAAAACGTTTATGTACTTTCACACTCACCCACAAACACGCTTGTAGAATAATTGAGTTATTGTCACACCACATCCAATGTGCTAAAGATAGCATATAGTCAAGTAGAAGCTACAGAAAAACCTGGTATATACTTTCAGGGAAACTTTTAGAGAAGAGACGTTATTCTCAAATAGATTCTCTATGTTTTATCATGATGCATCTAAGCCAAGGAATGATTCACTTCTCTTTCTAAGTCTGTATCCTTTTCTGTTTGTTTTGCATTTTGATGTGTAGTCACATTTTCCTAGTCACTTTTGTGTTTCAGATAAGTATAACATTATTCAGTACTATATCTACAAATAGTTAAGTTTTTCACATGCTTTCCAAAGGTACTATATTTTTATGATACTATTTTTTACAGTATAGATCTATATAAGTGCAGGATCTTCCAGATGTCATTCTTCTCTATATAATGTTTTCCACAGTGCTTTCCATGTACATTCCATTTTAAAAGTAGGCTATAATCACCATCTGATAGAATTAAGACCTCAGTGGGCTTTTATGAAAAATAATGATTTCCTATATGGGCATTTGTCTGAGACAAACTACTCTATGTATCATAAGAACTTTATTTCAAATTCCTATCTCCTTTTATCACGTGTTTCTGGCCTCTTGCATCTGGGGTAATGCTACCTATCAACCTCTTTGGTAGGATTTCACTCTTCTAAGTATTTAATTATCACTTGCAATAAAATCCAAAACATATACATGGTTAATACATAAAATAATATCCAACAGTGGGATCTAACAAATTAATTATATTTTCTTTGCAATGAACTTTTTACATGCCTCTATTTTGATCTTTCTCTGTTTGGATGTTCAGAATTGTTTAAGATAAATGTAAAGCCATGAGAAATAATTCAGTCTAATGAAGAGATTAAAAGCTCCCCAACTGCTTCATCTTCTACCTATATTGTTTTTAGTTAACATAATTAACAGTGTTCACATGATTCATGAAAGTTGCTTATTCTCTTGACAAAAATCACTGTCTAAAACAACCAGACTCAGGGCACCTGGGTGGCTGAGTCAGTTAACCATCTGACTTCGGCTCAGGTCATGATCTCATAGCTTGTGAATTCGAGGCCCACGTTGGGCTCTGTACTGACGGCTCAGAGCCTGGAGCCTGTTTCAGAGTCTGTGTCTCCCTCTTTCTCTCTGCCCTTCCCCCACTCACACTCTGCCTCTCTCTCTCTCAACAATAAATAATTTTAAAAAATAATAAATAAATAAATAAAACAACCAGACTTTCATTACACAGCTGCTAGTTTTCACCATATATTTGTTTTAAAAATTACAAACTGACAAATATATGTTTTGCTACTAAAATGCTTCATATAAATCTTACTGAACCAGCACAAACACAATTTTATTTATGAAGATAGAATTATATTCTAGCATATGTGAGGGTGATGTTAATACAAATTAAAAATTGAGGCTTAAGTTAAATAAGTTAAAATGAACATATTTCAGTGTAAGTCACTAGAGTTAACTAGTGATATTTAATAAACTATATGCTCATATGGCTTGATTTTCCATATTAGGATAGCTTTTTCTAAGTATTATCTAACCCCCCACAAAGAACCATGTGGGTAGACAAAAAACACATTCATAGAAGCTAAATTCAACCTATAAATAACTAACTTAGTTATAAATAAATAACTAAGATTTTGTTATTTGTGGCATATTAGCATAGATTCAATAATTCTAATTTTATTATTTTATTGTATAATTGTGTTTTCCCACCAAAGTCATTGTTTTGTCTCTTTTGGCAACTTAACAAAATTAATAGCTGAAAACTCATCATTTGAAAAATATGAGAAAATATACCCTGATGTAGAAAACAGTGTATTGCTTTTCCACAATATTACTTTATTTATTTACTGTGTTCATTAATTTGCTTTAAGTTTTGAATTAATTTTTCAGAGTAACTAAATATATGAATGAGCTTCCAAACCGTACTTAAGCATTTATCAATAATATTTTGTGACTGTTGCCAAATTAGAAAAACCACTAAAGCATACTAGGGCAAGCCAAGAAACTAAAAATAAATGGAAAACTAAAGTCCACAGCTATTATCTGTCATTTAAAAATATTTTATTTAATACACTTTAAAGGTTTGAGTCAAACCATGTTTTTATAAAAAACATGATTGGAGACATTAATTATATTAATGAACTTAATGTGCCTCCGGTAAGTGGACCACTGGTCCTCCAAAGGACTAGAAATGCTGCACTCATTCATTTATTAAAGATTTTGTTTTTCAGTTCTCCACTTACAGGCTTATATATAAAGAATAGTACCTTCCATTGTTTCTTGACGGGCAAATTGAAGAAATCAAGTTTAACTACCCTACCTAGGATTGATGTGACACCCACTGACATCTACTGTGTAGAAGAATACCTTGAAATTGCATGCCTGCGTGATGGCTCTTAGTGATGAAACTTGTCTTAATTTTGCATACATAAGTCTTATTGCTGGGAGAATTATAAAAACACTTTTTTAAAAAGTGGATTTTTCTAATGCAAAACTTCAAAACTTTTGTTTCACTCTTCACACTGGTTGGGTGACTACATTTCTGTTTTATTTATCTGATTTACTTTTAACCTCAGATAAAGTACAGATGACAATATACCTGTCTTGTGAATTCCTAGCATTTCAGTCATGCATTGCATTTCCGTCAGACATGTCATTTGTCTGGGCTAGACATGGTATAGATACAAACATAGATCCACAATGTATGTACTTAAGATTACTTTAGTACAGTCTATCTCTGAGTAGTGGAACAGTCTGTATTTCATTTCTAAAAGAGCTTATGTTCAAAATTTTCTTCCCTTTTCGACTAGCCGCCTATTATTCAATTCTTCTGCCTCAGAAGCCAGTTTTTAACAAGGAAATTCAGTCTTTTTTTTTCCACCTGAGTCACTGGAAGAAGATATGAGACTAAAGAAAATAACTCTTGTCAAGATGTGGTTTAAGATCATTTAGTATTATTTAAAAGAAGAAAATAAGCTCTCAAACTTATGAAATCAATAGTAGATTATTTTAATAAGGATATTTTAAAGTGGGTATAGGCTAGTCAAAGGTTTCAAATTGTTTTTAACTAAAATGCGAACTAAACTCATAATATTTTGACATGTATTATGAAATGGCTTTCAGGCTAAGTTGATAAATAACAACAGACAATTTCATTGATACCAACCCACTCATAAGATTCACCAAAAACAAGTGTTTGGTGTACTAGACATTTAGAAGCAGAAATCATTTACTTGAAGTTATTTGGATGAGGGGAAAAAATTATACAAATGGCAGGAGAGATTCATCCTTCCAACCTATTCCAAAGTAGGACCCAAATTAAGAGAGTCTCGAGATCTGGCTGTTATTTCTGAGGACAAACATACATGGTAACCTATAGCAGTGATATTAATGAATCCACTTGATGGATAACTTCCTTGTATTGTACATTTAAAAAAATTAATGATTATTAAGTTTTTGAGAGAGAGAGAGAGCTCAAGCAGGGGAGGGGCAGAGAAAGGGGGAGACACAGAATTTGAAGCAGATTCCGGCCTCTGAGCTATCAGGACAGAGCCCAACACAGGACTCGAACCAAAAACTGCAAGATCCGCCCTGAACTGAAGTCAGATGCTTAACCGACTGAGCCACCCAGGAACCCCTATATTGTTCATTTTTTGATGCCTGTTTGTTCTTAAGGGGAAAAAAACATTCATGAGAATTTAGACTGTATCTATGATTATCATCTAAGCAAACAATGCACTCACCTCAACATCACCCTCTTATGGAGTCTTAATTATCTTATAATTCCCCTATACTCCAGTTCCTAATGATAACAAGCTTTCACGATCTTAACTTTTCCTTCTCCTCTGAGATTTCTACATCCAAAGTCTTTAAATACAATGCGATGTCCTGGTTTGGATCTTTGAAGAAAAAGAGTACATCCGTGAAAGTTTTATGAAGCATGAAGAAAGTCTGGAGTTTAACTGATATTATTGTAATTATGTTACATTACTTAGTTTTGACAAATGTGCCATTGTTATATGTTAACATTAGAGTAGACTGAGTGAAGGCTATAGGAGAACTATCTATCATTTCTTTGCAACTTTTCTGTAAATCTAAAACTATTCCAAAATGAAAGAGTTAAAAAATATTAAAGTTCTTAACATTTTGTTTAATTATTTTAATAATTAAAAAGAAATGGTATTATTTCCTATCATCTGAGTTTTTCCTTTTATGTAACAACAAGTTCCAGCTTTATGTCTGCAAAACCTTTCTAAATATATTAGACAGCATTCATTACAGTCTTTTTTAAATGTTGTCTTCCATTATCGGTATTAGCTCACTGTCTAGGATCGGACTTTTGGTTTGTATGTGTTTGTCTTCTTCTTTACTGTTTTTGTATTTTTCTTAATAATACACTGGGAATGTGTGTTTATTATCCATATTTGCAATGCAGAGACTACGGGAGCATTATGTGCATTGACAGAGAATGTCAATTGGCCAGCTACACTTTAAGGAGCTTTGCACATTATTATGCATATTATAGGTGAAGTGTACATTATTCTTGCAGCTCCCTAAAAGCTATATCATCTGTTTTAGCTGTAATTATTCTCCCAAGACCTTTGTTCCATTTCTCTAAAGATTATCCTATCAGTTTTATGCCTCTAAATACCAACTTGTTAGCTAACAACTCAGTGTGAAAATATGGAAGAAGCTGTAGGAGAGAGAAAGATTCTAACTCTTATAATGACAGAATTTCAAATGGTCACAGGGAAAAGCAAGATGCCACACATGCACCCCTGAGACTAAAAACTTCTCTCTCCAAGACCCTGCCTGACAGCTCAGGTCCTTCTGCAGTTCAAGGACCTGGGAAGGCTACATCTTATGTTGCATAAATAAATATTTGTTTATATGCTTTGCGTGTCCAAGAAACATTTTGAAATATCCCTCATATCATCTTCCTCATTGTGATTTTATACCTTTGTTTAGTTTTTTACTATTGTTTTAACACAGGCTCAAAGTAGAGAAGGTAGGAAGTTTAATATGTCCTTTCAGTTTGGATTTTCACAGGCGGATATATTAGAATATGGCAGAAGAGGTGGCAGCACACATTTTTGGAGACTTTCTGTTTATTCATATGAATAAGTGAACTGTAAAATCACAAGCCTAACTTTTTTTTTTTTTTTTTTTTAAAAAGAGCTTTTTTTTAAAAAGAGCTGTTCAAAATATTTGCTTTTGTGTTATGGGCTCCATTTCAATTTTATATTTGTCAATTTCTCTTTAAATATATATCTTTATTAGTGTTCAACTCCAACAAAAATAATAAGAATTTATAATGACTGTGACTTTCACCTTTTGAATTATTGGGCTGCTAAGATTATGTATCATTGAAGTTTACTTGTGATACTAGTTATGTCTTTGTAGCCTTGGAAATAAAACAAAGAGCTTATTTGTCTTCTAATTAATGGGATCCAGAAAACTTAACATTTAAAGCCTCTTCTTAAATGTAATTCCATTTGGATCTGTACAAAATAATTTGAAATTAATATAATTATATTTTCAGAGCTCAGAAATTAAAAATAAAAATTATACTTCTTTCTGAGAAATCTGGTGGATTATGAAAAAAACATTTATTTTCTTAAATTTATTTCCTTTGGTCAAAATATTCTCAAAATACAAATTTGTTTCTAAGTGGGGTTCAGTGTATCTTCAACGAATGACATTTCACAACTATGAAGGAATCATTGTTATCAAGAATCAGGTCTTGGGCACCTGGGAGGCTTAGTTGATTAAGCGTCCCACTTCAGCTCAGGTCATGTTCTCAATGTTCCTGAGTTGAAGCCCTGCATCAGGCTCTCTACTGTCAGCACAGAGTCAGCTCCAGATCCTCTTCTTCCCTCTCTTTCTCTGCTCCTCTCCCACTCTTTCTTTCTCTCTCTCAAAAAAAAATCGGGTTTTAATATAATTTCAATGAAGATATCAATACATCATTTGAAAAAATGTTAATCGTTTATACATATTTTGAGTCTGTTCTTCTTTGTATTTCATCCAGAAATGGAAACTAGAAATTACCTGCAAATAGGGCACTTTTCTCTTGTCTTTTCCCAACACTTATCCTTGTTCTGTGAAAGACATTTTGAGCAAATTTTGAACTAGTCTCTAGTTCATGTTCTACCACTCCACCATGAAATGCTGACCTAAGACTGTGAGTATTAATGTCAAAGAGATTTGTAAGCATGACTTTTCTTTCCTACAATTTATGAGGATGGACTAAATTAAACTGACCTTTTGAATCCTAGTTTCTACAGTTCAAACTTGAGTAAGTAATGTGTATGTATGTATGTATGTATATAATGTGTGTGTGTGTGTTTAAAGAATAAAATGATCCAAATCTAACACAGTATACACAAAATAAATTTTAGTTACAACTCTTACTCACCACTGTCTTTTGTTTTTAAAGTTGTTTTTAATGCTTTAAGTTATATTTCTCCATCTCAGTTCTGCCATTTTTAAAACAAGGAAAAAAATACTTGATTTACCACTAGAAGAATGGGGTTCCAATGCTAGCACCATTTATTCACATGGAAAGAGACTGCAATATAAGGCATGTGGCCTCTTTGATTTTAGATTTCTCACATATAGGAGTTTAATACTCCAGCCCATAATAGTTCTGAGAATTAAAGAAAAACTTTATTGATAAAGTTTAAAAATATGTGCCTACATGGTGAACAATAATTTTATGTACATGCATACTGAACCCCACAGGAAAAGATTTTTTTCTCTTAAATATATTAAAAGTATAAAACATTCTATATATTAGAAATGTTCAGATTTCCTTTTCCCTTAGTGGATTAAATTTATAAAATATTATATACATTAGAAATGTTCATATCATAAGAAAGAAAAATACACAGAGATACTTTAACAATTCTTTAAAATCAAACTGAAGTTACATTGTACTTCTAACTCTATTGAGTTGGTAGAATGCTTATTCCTTCTGACCAGTTCTTCTTTGAACTAGTGTATGTAATCCTGAAAATAGATATGAATAGTCTGAGCTAAAACAATTTATGCCATAAATAAGTTGTTTCATTATATCTTAAGAAATTTCTATGTTCTATACTTGTTCTGGATAATATTCTAAAAACTTTTCTAGACATCTGTATACGAGGATTTAAAAAAACAGACATGATGCCTATTTTTAAAGATTATACACTGTATCTAGAAACTTTACCAGATATATATATGTATCTGTTCAATTCAGTTGAATTTTTGTTATTTAACATATTTGGTGCCAGTGGCAGTGGAATCTAAAGCAAAATTCTGATGACATTCAGGGACAATGAGAAACAGAGGAGTTGGACTCATGAACTCTCTTTTGATTTCAGTGCCTTTCTCACCATTTCTGAGAGATATGGCCAAGTTCCTCTTGGTTCTGATCTCCACTATTTTATGTTGAGCTCCCAAACTAATTGGGTTTCAAGTCAATACCCCATCTCTTTGGAATCATGAATTCCACAATAGGAACTTCTGAAATTCTAGGCCTTGATTCCATACCCAGACTCCTTGTTGGAAACTGTGGGCTGCAGTACCCCTTTTACGTGGAATCAGACTGAAGTCTCCATTAGATGAGGTCTGATTTCGTCTCAGGTCATGATCTGTGGCTCTGCATGGACAGCATTGAGCCCTCTTCGGCTTCTTCATCTCCCTCTCTTTCTACCCCTCCCTCACTTATTCTTTCTCTCTCTTTTTCTCTTTCTCTCTCTCTTTCAAAGTAAATAAATAAAAATTTTAAAAAGAAGTACACATGAAAACAAGGGTTCCCAAGTTAAATAAACAGACTAGGATGACTATTTTAACTTATATGCCAAAGCTTCCCAAAGACTTCAAGATTGAAAAATAGCTCCATTAAAAGACTTGCTATAAAAGCCTAGTGAAAAATTAGACACAGGAGATAACTAAAACAAAATAAAACCAACATGACTTCTACTTGTTCCCCTTTTCTTACCTGAGTACTCACATTTTACTAATTCTCTATCTAAACTGCCTTTTCATTCTGAAGTGACTACTAAATACTGACCTTTTAAAGTCTTTTGAAATAAAACTACCTGAGGTTGCAAATGAACCTCCTCATGTATATTTCACACCTTGGTCAAACACTGAACTCAGAATCCTAGTTAAAGAATTTCCTAAAGCTAAAGAGGATCCCCAAAGGTTATTTTGAAGAATTTAGAATAATCATTGGGACCTATGACCCTGGGCTGCTAGATCTTTATCAGCTAGTGTACATGTTGGTAGGACCTAGTGAAACCCAAAAATGTATGTAAGAAAAAATGACAAAACCTTGAGGACAATATTTCAGATACTTGATCTTCAATATGCTCCTCTTACAGATCAGAAGGAGCTTGCAAAATTAAAACTGAATTTTTACAGTCCATTCCTAGAGTTTTTCCCACCCATATTGATTGATTGGTCTATTATTCAAAGATACAAATGAAAGAAAGATGAATCTGTAACAGATTTCAAAACCCATTTGGAGCTTTCTTCCAATAGGATCCCAGGTTCCATATGCTATATAAGGTCATCAAACTTGTTCTAGCTACTCTATTTATAAATGGATTATATCCTGAGATTAATGGATTAATAAAAGGGCAGAAAATAAGATGGGAAGTGAACCCTCTGACTGAACTCATGACCATAGATGAGCACTTTGAAATGACCCTGGAGCACTATTTCAAACAAAAATTTGCCTTATTATTAACCTGTCAGCCACAACAAATCCAAGACTAAAGATCTCAAATAATACCTGGTCCTTTCAAATGGTGCCTTCTTAGAGTCATGTATCAAGACCCTGGCCCCAAAATCAATGTCTCACCTGTAATCAACTGGGACAACTGTCCTCAAAGGTCTTATGCAAATTCTTCAATTTAATTCCCCTATCTA
>NW_027529203.1:1932172-2103576 GCF_008692635.1 Crocuta crocuta | reverse complement strand
ACTATCTCTCTCAGACTTGACTGGACTCCAAGACATTCTCCAGTAAACTACCAGGAATTCCCTTAAAACAAATTCCTTGGAGAAAACAAAACAAGTTTTCCATATTGAGGATATAAAGTTCAGAGATAATTTCTGTCCCAACCAGTACAACTGACTCTGGATGTTTTACTGGAAAAAGTTTCCTTTTGCTGTAAGATACAGCACCTTCAATGCATTATGGAGACATTTCCTTTCTAAAGCCAAAGGACATTTTGCTACCAATGGAGACCTCACCTGAAAATTTCCTGACCAACCTAAACTTGATCTATTATGTTTTATATAATCTATTTTGATATAGAAGAAAAAGAATTCCAACAAAAGTCCATGATTTAATCAAGGTACCTGAAAATCTGTGGGCTGCTTCTAATACTGACATTGGATGAATAAAAAGTACAGAGCCTATAAAGCTTCAAGAGATGTGACTAAACCTCTTCCTAAATTGCCTCAATGTCTACTAAAGCCCTCAATGTCTATTAAAGCCTGAGACCAGGCAAGGCTTCACATAATGGAAGACTTAATCATCCAGGGGCTAATCATTCCTATACCAGCCCCTTTAATGTGCTGATCTTGCCAATCCTAAAACCAAGTGGGAGGGGCTGGCAATTTGTTCAGGATTTGAGAGCCAAGATACTTATTTCCCATTTCTTAGTTGTTCCTTTAGTTGCAAGTTCCACCAGACTGAAATGGTTCACTATTGTAGACCTCTAATCAGCCTTTTCAGCACCCCCCATAGACCCTAAAAAGCCAATATCTATTTTCTTTCACATGGAACAATCAACAATATACCTGGACAGCTATGTATCAAGGGTTCACTGAGGGCTGCCCTTATTTCTCCCAAGTACTTCGCCAAGATTTAAGCACCCTTTAGTTTTCTAAGAAATCAACCCTTTATGATATATAAATAACCTCTTGCTGTGCTCAGTTATCAAAGAGGTATTCATAAAAGACTCCATTTATTTGCTACAACAGCTGAAAAGGAACGTATATCTCTAAAAATAAATTACAATTATCTCTAGACACTGTTCATCACCTAGGTTATAATCTAAGAGCTGAAGGAATCCAGCTATCTACAAAAAAGAGTAAGCTAATCCAAGAATTTCCTAGGCCCTCAACTAAGTAACAATTTTGTGGATTTCTGCACATGACTAGTTATTGTAGACTATGGGTTTCCAATTTTTCTCCACTGGCTTTCCCACTTTAAAAACCAAAAGTTTGGTACCTGAACTTCTTCCTGGGGAAGATAAACATTAGCAGGCCTTTTTAAAAATAAACACTGCAAGAAGGGCCCATGCATGGGTGACTCAGTCGGTTGAGTGTCCAACTTTGGCTCAGGTCATGATCTCATGGTTCATGGGTACCAGCCCAGTGTCCGTCTCTGTGCCGTCTCTTTCTCAAAAATAAATAAATATCTTAAAAAATAATTAAAAAATAAAAACAAGTACTGCAAGAACTGCCTGTGGTGAGGCTACATAACTACTCAAAAATGTTCACCTTGTTTGTGCATGAAAGAGATAACCAAGCCATGTGAATGCTCAGACAAGAACATGGTATACACATAGAACTGTTGCCTATTAAAGGGTCCAACTTGATTCTGTTGCTTATGCCTAAACAACCTATCTTAAAACTATAAATGCAGCTACAAAATTAGTAGAAATCTCAGCATATTTAACCCTAGCAAATTGCATTTCTTTACCTACTCCATGTGCTAATCAAAGTCTTCTTAAATCTGAATTGACCCAACATTTCTCTACATGCCGACTAACCTCCTATGAGATCCTGCTGCTTTCATCACCTAATCTACATGTTAAATGTTGCACCATTCTTAATTCTGCTACATTGCTGACCCTGCCTGACAAAGGCAAGCTGCATGACTGCAAGATAGAAACATTGTATTTTCTGACAAAGGTGTCTTGATCTATAAGATGTTCATTTAACTATTCTTGATTTAATCTTTTTGTTGATGGGTCATCCCGTCAAAATGAAAAAGGGAACTTCCAACCTAGTTATGCCATTACTACCCAAGAGCTCCAGGCCTTTACCAGGGCATGATCATTACCAGAGGGACAAACTGTTAATATTTATACTGACAGTCAATGTGCTCTTGGAATCATCCATGATTTGGGGATGCTATGGACACAAAGGGGTTTTCTTACATCCTCTGGAACCTCATACAAAATTGAACAACAAGGAAACTTTCTTCCTGCTATTCCTTTACCTTCTGAAATTGCTGTGATCAAAATTGAAGCTCACAATAAAATCATTAAATTCACTCTACATAAGATCATCACCAGTAGACCCATGTCTATTGGTATACAAGGTTTTTTTTTTATATTTTTATTTATTTCTAGGAGAGAGAGAGAGACAGCATGAGCAGGGGAGGGTCAGAGAGAGAGAGAGATACAGACTCTGAAATAGGCTCCAGGCTCCGAGCTGGCAGTCAGCACAGAGCCCGATGCGGGGCTCGAACCCACAAACCGCGAGATCATGACCTAAGCGAAAGTCGGACGCTTAACCGACTAAGCTACCCAGGCGCCCCAATTGGTATACAAATTTCTGGTGATCCCTTGTTGTCTTATGCTAGTATGAGATGATATTTAAGTCTTTAATGACTTATGTTGCAGATTAGCATCAACATTTAAAGAAGATTTCCTGAATCTCAGTTGAAAAGATCCTGTTGGTCATACGCTGGAGCCTAGCGACTGAGTATCCTGGAAATGTCATCAGCAGAAAACATCCCTGGAGCTCTATTAGAAGGTCAAGTCCTCCTGACCACTGACACTGCTGAAAAACTAGAAAACATTGAGCCCTGAGTGTATATCTCATAGTTATAGAAGGCTCCACCTGATAGCTGTTCCTGTACAAATGCTAGAGACTTTGAATCAAATTGACAAGGAAGAAAACTAGCTGACATGGAAGTAGACTACTTTCATCCAAATGCCAGATCAAGACTTCATACATTAACTGAGCATGAAAACTTTTTTCTTTTCTTTCATTTTTTTAGTCCAATATTGGCCTAGAAAAATAACACCCTCACCGAAATCTCTCATGCCACTGTTAAGGAGGGTACAATTTCAGACTTCTGGATTTGTCATCAAGGTATCTAATCTATCCATAATGTTAGATAGCCTCTGGTCCTCCTTGTGACCAATTTCTCTTCTATTTTCAATGTCACTGCAAACTGTGGTTGACCCTCCTTAGCAGTCTCTTACTGAGGCCAGTTTTTACAGTCAGAACATATAGTGCCTTGTTTCTACTTTTCTCCAATTATAACTGTATTTAGTCAATTCATCAAAAAGACCTACATAAATTTGTGTATTTTGTATCCCCACATTCCCATGAATATTTAGATTAGATATATCCCACCTAAGGGCACTCACCAGCAATGCCCCTGTCTACAAGGTATTTAGAACAACTCTTTAGTTCAGTTTAAGAAATTTTCATCCCTTATATGCTGAAAAATTGACTGAATCCTGACTTGAATGGATAAACGCGGAAACCCCTGCAAATGAACACATTAATACCTCCTTAATGGGGATGATTTGTATCCCAAGTGGGTTCATCTTTGTCTGTGGTGGTCATCATTCTCCTTGGGTCTATGTAGGCCTAGATATCTGGAATATTGCCGGGTAATACCTCTTAGGTTATCTAACCATGCACCTAACTTTCCACAAATGGACTAAGATACCTCACTGATCAAATCCCTTAGATTTATTATTGTGTTAGAAAGTATCTGAAAGGAAATATCCATGACTCAAGATTCATTTCCTTTGGCAGGATCATACTTTACTAGTTAGAAGTAAATATATGTGAGAATGTGATCAAAAACTTCCTAAACTCTAGGGGCGCCTGGGTGGCTTAGTCGGTTAAGCGTCCGACTTCACTTAGGTCATGATCTCGCGGTTCGTGGGTTCGAGCCCCTTATCGGGCTCTGTGCTGACTGCCAGCTCAGAGCCTGGAGCCTGTTTCAGTCTGTGACTCCCTCTCTCCCTGACCCTACCCTGCTCACGCTCTCTCTCCTAGAAAGAAATAAAAACATTAAAAAAGAAAAAAGAAAAAAGAAACTTCCTAAACTCTGGAAGATATTGTAGAATCTATTGCCTGGGCAATAGCTGCCCCCCCCAAAATGCTTATATGTTCTGGCCATGTTGCCTTTAATAACAGGATAACCCTTCATTATCTTTTAGCTGGACAAGGAGGTGTCTGTGCTGTGTCACTTGCCATACATGGATTAACTCAGTTACATAAGATTATTGAGCAAGCCACTTGGATTTAAAAGGTGATTTCTTCGATGGGGTCTTTCTTTGACTTACTTAATTTAGATTATTTGAGTCTTAGGGACCATGGCTTTAAAGTGCACTATAAATGTTGATAATAACCCTGCTTATTATAATTATAATAATCCTCCTGGTATCTTGTATTCTTTCAAAAGTTTTAAATGCACATTCGTAGACACTAACCACCAAGCAAATGATGTTCCTAAGACTAGAACATTAGAAAAGATGTGAAGAGAATGACAGACTTAAAGATTATTAACCTGGACCTGTGACCTGTGGATGTAAGAGGCATTAAGCAAAAACATCATGACATATGGATACCCCAAAAAGGAACAATGAAAGCTGCCAGTAATAGCTAAGAGTGGCAATAATGCCTTAACTTTACTTCACGTCTCTCAGTCAAGCTGAGGGTCTAATTGAAAGTGGGGAAATTGTTAAAAAGAAAATCATAGGCCCCAAATGGAGTCATCTGTGCTAGGTCCATATCACCAAACCAGGGCTTAATGTCCAATCTAAATGCAGTTTCAACTTCCCCCAGAAACGGAATGTTCACCAGTCAGTCTGGCATTTCCTGGTCAATAACAGAGAGGTAATCTAATAACAATCTAATAACAACTTTTGTCTCTTAAAAGGAGATGACCTTGCCTAATATAAACTTTTTGTGTGTGTGTCTATTTACAACTTCCTAACCCTGTGTTTAAAAACTTTCCTTTTTTTTTTTTTTAATCCCTTTGTAATTCCTTTCTACTCACTTAATGGGATACTGCCCATTTATGAATCATTCAGTGAAGCCAATTAGATCTTTAAAATTTACTCTGCTGGATTATTGGTATTTAACACCACAATCAAGAGTTAATTAGTACCACTTATATTTGGACACCAGGACGGATGCTGTTGTAGGGGTGGGAGAGTTTTTCTTTCTTCCCTCTAGATTCTTTGGTTGCTTCAGTAATTAAGTTGACATAAGACAGATTAACAAGAGAAAAACAAACAGAAGTTTAATAACATATATACCTTATTTATACATGGGAGAGACCCAGGAAAACTGAGTAACTCCTCAAAATGGCCCAAGCCACCACCTTAAACAAACACTTTAAAATCTTCAGTGCTTTGCCACTGACTGTAATATCTTGCCCAAGTGATATGGCCATTTAAGACTGTTCACTTCAGTTAACATGTTATTAAACTTCTGTTTGCATTTCTACTGTTAATCTGGTATTTATTATTGTTATTATTACTACTACAAAGGTGTCTCAGTCAAGAACCTAGAAGAGTAAAGGGAAATTATTTTTCCTTCCTTATACAGGTAAAGCAAAGCAAGATAAATAAAATAGGCTTTAAAATTTATACGTAACAGCACATTTCACATTCATCCCACTTATATACTAGAGAATCTTTGCCAGTAGCTATTTATGCTAAAATAACTAATTCTATTCTAAATCAAAATTAAGTAATTAAAGTATTTTATTGTATACAGTATGAACACATCTCTAGACCCTTGAATTAATAGTTTTACATTTTATTTTTTAATTTTTAAATTTACCCTTTTAATCATCTTTAAGTGTATGATTCAGTGGCATTAAGTACACTCACAATGCTGTATGACCATTGCCACTATCAATTTCTAGAATTTTTTAATCTTCTGAATTAGTTTTACATTTTAACCAGAACTCTTAAAACCTTCCAATTCTTCACAGCTACTTTAAGTATCCCAGACCACGTTGAAAGCATCACACCACTATATATCAGTACTTTCTGGCAATTTCTTTATTTTGTTAATATTTTTAAAATTGAGATGTAAGTAAATGAACAAAAAGAATGTACAGATATAATTTTTTATAAAGTAAACATATCTATATAGTCACCACAAATATCAGGAAATAAAATATTACCAGCATTTAGGAAGATGCCATTGCATTTTCTCCATTTGCAGACATCTTTCCATCTCCCATCAGAATATAGAAGACAAGTTATGGAAACCTTTGGGGAAAGTGCCAAGGCAAGGAGAAAAAACCATCAGGTGGAACAATAAAGAAAAGATCTCTCCACCTAAATTGAAAGTTTATTTTAAGAACTAACGATAAGGCAATAAATCAAAAAAGATCAGATTTAGGTAACTCAGAAATTCACACAGATATGTTCAGTATTTATTTTAGAATGGTCAATCTCTGATTTCAAAAACCATCCTTCTTAATAAATAGATGCTTTACTAAAGCTAAAAGTTATCCAAAGAATAATAAGGAATATTTTGGGGGGCATCTGGCTCAGTCAGTTGGACATCCAACACTAACTCAGGTCATAGTCTCAAGATCTGTAGGTTCAAGCCCCGCATCAGGTTCCTTGCTGACAGCTCAGAGCCTGGAACCTACTTCGGATTCTGTGTCTCCCTCTCTTTCTGCCTCTCCCCTGCTCGTGCTCGTGCTCTCTCTCTCCCTCCTTCTCTCTCTCTCTCTCAAAAATAAACATTTAAAAAATTAAAAAGGAATATTTTGTCAGCACATGGTAAAGAGCAGTAATCTGGCAGAATAACTATAGCATGCTTAAGAAACAACATATCTTTTCTGCATCCTAAATAAGTTTTTGTTCAATGTTTTGTTATTTGGGGAATGCAAATAAATATACACAACATTTTGAAGATTTCCTAATTTTATATATATGTATACTTATATATTTATATACCTGTGTAATAAAAATATATCAATCCTTAAATATTTTAAAATCTCTATATTCCTTTTAGCATGATTAAATTTTGTATTTATTATATGCATGTTAAAACAATCCTAAAAAATAAAAATTCATATTTAAAATTTAACTTTGATTTTTTACAGAATAAAAGAATTTTTTTCATCTTTCACACCAAGTGTATCATTCAGAGACACAATTAACAACAGAAAATTGTTCATGTTTAAAAAGAAGTTTTGACAGCAAACATACGAAAAGATGTTGTCTATGCCCTTAACTTTAAAAACTTTTTGGGTTCATATATGTTGCTTTTAGTATTAATTTTATATCTAAGAAGGTGATAATAATACATGTGCCCATTCATTGCATTTTTGACACTACTACTAAGTAAATTCTTTATGCTTTTTTCCTTTGCATAATAGTACAAGAACATAAAAGGCTAAAACTTTACAAATTTCTCTTAACCATTGATAAGAGAAAAACTCTCTAAAAGCCTGCTGTACAAGCAAAGCTACAGTGAGTTTCTTTCTAGATCAGCATGACTATACCTAAACTTTGTTCAAACCCAATGCCTGCATTATGCCAGCTTACATGCTTTGCACATCTATTTTGTGAATGAATACCCTAATGGAAAACCGTCTTGCCCTTGAGATATAGATCGGTGGTTCTACCCCTTGTGTTCCTTGACTTTAAAGCTCATGATTCCTACCTGTGTGCTAATCTATAATCTTTTGAGCTTTTACAAGGTATAAAAAAGGTATACAACCCGGTGATAATTGTTCAATCTCCAAAGCACTTTCTTCCCTGTGAAGATCATGTTTCTTGGGCCGTTGTACTAATCTGGGCTTGAAGAAAACTTTGTTTTCTTTTCATATTAGATTTTTCTCCCCTGATGAATTTGCACCAAGATAATCAATGGCAAAAAAAGTTTGTTTTGTGAACTTTTCTACAAGTTTTTCTGAAAAATTAAAAACTATATTACAATTGGTTATAAATTTATAAGAAAATGAAAAAAGTAAAACATATTTATGTAGTATACTGTAATTTAAAATATAAGAAACACCGGGGTGCCTGCGTGGCTCAGTTGGTTAAGCGTCACACTTCGGCTAAGGTCATGACCTCGCGGTCAGTGGGTTTGAGCCCTGCATGGGGCTATGTGCTGACAGCTTAGAACCTGGAGCCTTCTTAAATTTCTGTCTCTGTCTCTCTCTCTCTGCGCTTTCCTCACTCGCACTCTGTCTCTCTCTCTCAAATATAAATAAAACACTAAAAAAATTTTAAATATAAGAAATATTGACAATTAGGTATTTTGTTATTTATAAAAACTTATGACATATTGTGTAACTAGTGTTTGTCTTCTCACTATAAAAGTTTTCATAAGAAGAGAGCTTTGTTTCTGTATTTTAGTGAATTGTTACATTCTTTTATAAATTTGGATTAGCTTTGAGCATTTCATCCTTTTTGATTTCAATGTCAGGAATTATCTATGAGAGTTACTTTTATATAAAGATTTTCTCCTTGTCACTTCCTCTGAGATATCATCATCCCTTTTGCTACAAAACCTGCCTTGACTAATCCTTGGAATCTGGTTACAAATTTCACAGCAGCATACTTATCTGCATTAGTAGCTTAGCCATACAGCTTAACAATAATCAATGCATTCCATTTCCTGAATGGGACCAATCTGGTTGATAGTAAAAATATATATATTATATATTTTTTTCAGCCTCTGACTAAATTGCCTTTTTCTTTGTACAATGTACCAACTAACTTCAATGCTTTGGCTAGTATTTTATCCAAAGAGATTGAGATATTTGTTTTATGGAAGCATTTATTACAAAGTAGAAGTAAGCATTCCATCTCAACCATAGTGTAATTTAAGCTAAAACGTGCCAAAGAAGCTTTACCCTTTTTTTTTTAATATTCAGCAAACTCTTTCAATATAGTTCATATCTTAATTTCATGCATACCTCGGTCAAATCTTATATTTGCTTTGCTGTTCCCATTTAAAAATCTTTCACTGACAGAAATATCATGTTTGGTTTCTTTGCTACATTTTCTCTATCTAATTTTTTCCTTCAATAATCCATTTCTATGGGGTATGCCTGGGTGGCTCAGTCAGCTAAGCATTTGACTCTTGGTTTTGGTTCAGGTCATGATCTCATGGTTCATGAGTTTGAGCCTCACATGGCACCTTGGAGCCTGCCTGGTATTATCTCTCCCCCTCTCTCTCTGTCCCTCCCCTATGCATGCTCATGCTCTCTCTCTTTCGCTCTCAAAATAAATAAATAAACTCAAAAAATTTAATCTATTACTATAAAATGTCACAAGACTTATCACTAGGAAATAGAAGCTATGAGACTACATGCTTTGCTATCTGTGCATAAACTGAGTGACAGGTGCACATTCTCCAAAAGAATTTAAAAGTAATGACATATTAGTTACTGATATTGATAGCAATAGTGTACTAAAGATCTAGTAGCAAAGTTCATGCTTTACTCAATTATTTACAGTTAATATACCATGATAAAAGAAATGTGAACTGTATTGTTGGAGGACTGGCATTATTTAACTAAACTGTGGTAACTAAAATTGATATATACCAGGGTCATGCAAAGTGATGAGTGCTTATATATAAAGATATTATAATTCATCTCTATGAACTTCATAACTATAGAACACAAAAACTAAAATAATATGTAAAATAGTTAATTAAGTTTTATTACAGAGGTATGCACAATGTATTACTGGAGTCAAAAAGAGAAAGGAGTCACCAGGAATGTCAAAGAAGTTTGCTAAATTATAAAGCCTATGATATTTAATAAGAGTTATAACAAATAAATGTATCATTTATATCAGTAACATCAAATATTTATATATCCAACTTTATTTTTTTTAATGTTTTTATTTTTGACACAGAGAGAGAGAGAGCGCATGAGTGCAGGAGGGGCAGAGAGAGAGAGGGAGACACAGAATCCGAAATAGGCTCTAGACTCTAAGCTATCAGCACAGAGCCTGATGCAGGGCTTTGTTGTGCCCGAATCGCGAGTCCCCAGAGACCTCCAAGGAGCCGGCACCGATGCAAGTACAAAAGGGTCTTTATTACAAGCTCGAGCAGGGGCTCACCTGTCTACCGGCACAGTGGCAGCAAGATGAAGCCCCGAACAATAGCGAGCAGGGTTTTTATGGGGTGAGGGACGGGGGTGTTACAGTGCACATGTAGTACGTATAGCATCATCACATAAGCACCAGTCATAATTGTACAGCACCCATGGTAACAGTTTTGACCATTCAGTATCTGTGAGGTGTTCACTACTTTTGGCGGGGCCCAATCATGACCTTTGAGAATCCTTTGAAAATGACCAATTATGAGGTGAGCTATGTGGGTGAGCGATTGGCTAGTTTGTACAGAGTAACTACCTGCAGTTCCCAGTCCTGACTCAGACCACAGGAATGTTACACATTTCTTTTGGTTGGCTGATCCTAGGGTGGTCCGAGGGTGGCTTCAGCTAAAGCTTTTCCTGGAACTGGGGCTACGTGCAGCCTGAGTTGCTCTTTTGGAGGACTTAATTTCAGGCTCCTCAGCTTGAACTTGGGAATGGTGAGATAATGACCTGAGCTGAAGTTGGACGTCTAATCAATTGAGCCACCCAGAAGCCCCATATATAACCAACTTTAAACATCGCCTAGAGAAATGGGACATAATTTTTTATGTTTCTAAATATCACATTGTAAATAATGAGATAAAAAAAGAAACATGTATGTGAAGATATATGAGAGATGCCAAAAGAGAAAAAAATATGAGTAGGTAGGATTGGAAAGAAAAATTCAAGAAGGGAAACAGCTTTATCCAGTGCTTTGTCCTTAACAAAACGGGAAACTGTGAAGCTATTAGATTACTTAAATGTGGTAACAAGTAGTTATAGCTCAAAAATGAGATTTTCCCACAGTTTCACATAGGTGGGAGAGAATAATTGTGTTCAGTGCCAAACAAGGTTTGGAATATCTGGTACATATACCAGTTAGGATCCTGGAAGATGTATGTTCTTGAAGTTCTATGAGTAATTAAGTAAATGAGCCAACACACATGTCTATAACCTAGCTTTAAAAAGCTCATTTCAAAAACAGATTTAAGAGTTCAGTTCATGTTCTAACTGGAAGCCATATTGAAAAATTAAGTCTACTTTAGGAGAAGGTAGTATCAACCAGAGCCTAGTATATTGTGTAACAAATACATTTTATCCACAATATATTGCATGAAAATCAAATTTGCATGTCAGGGGACAATAACAAACGACTAGAAACCAAAAGCCATTATATGGATAGATGAGCATTGGAGTTCAAATATTGATTTAAAATGAATGTGACTACTAAGTACACAAATATATCTGTAATTAATAGAGAGTTTTGTTATGTAACTACAATTTTTAGATTAATCTAAAGGACTTCCATTTTTAGTTTTGAAATGTAGAGAGCTGGACAGAGTGTTATTCCCATTGATACAACAAGAAAAACTAGAGATACTGCAAAATAATTTTTCTTGAACTCATCAAAAAATTGAGGTCACAAAGCAAATGGTCAAACTAAAATGTGGAGAATAACAGACATATTCAGAAAGTAATGGGAACTGAATATATATTTACCTGAGGCCAATGCTGATGAATGCCATGTAAATATATAAGAAGATCAAACTCGAACAATTTAAAGGACTATTGAAAACTGGACATGGGTTTGCTGGACAGTATAAAATCCTGGAAGATCATAGAAACCTCTGATACTCATAGCAAAAACGAATTTCAAACCTGGTCTTCATAACAAAACTCTTCAAATGAAGCCAAGCTCTTGACTAGATAAATATATCTCACACTAAATGCCAAATAAGACAAAAATCATACTAGACACCAAATACATATGTAATCATTTGATCTACCATGTATTTTATTAATTCATTTTTCAAATAATTTAAATTGTTTAAAAATCTTCTAAAATACATGGTAGATCAAAAGATAAAGGGAAAAAATAAAGGATTCTGAAAAGATAAGGCAGTCATTAGAATCAGACTCAAAAATGACCAAAAACTGTTGAAACTCACAGAGAGAAGTTAAAATAATTATAATTATGGCAAAGGTTACAACGGAAAATGTTAACAGCATGCAAGCTCAGATGGTTAATTTCAGCAGAGAGATAGAAGCTACAAGAATGAAAATGTGAGTGCTAAAAATAAAATAGTAGTATAACTGAAAAAAATGCTTCTGATGGGCTCATTCACAAATTATATAAAGCCAAGGAAATTACCAGTCAACATGAAAATAGATGGATAGAGATTACCCAAATTGAATGCAAAGAGAAAAAATTAGTTGAAAAAATAAGTAACATACAGCTGATGTTGGCTGATATTAAACCATGACAGTACAAGTAATTGGATCCCAGAAGAGGAAGAGTAAATAGAGAAAAAGACATATTTGAAGAAATGGCAATTGACAATTAATCCAATGTAATGTAAAGCAGAATACCACAGATCTGATAATCTCAAAGGACACCAAGTATAATACCGAAACGTAAACAAACAAGAAAAGAAAACCATACACGTTGATATAATCATTCCAGCTACAGTAAATGAAAACCAGAAAATCTTGAAGGTAGCCAAAAGAAAAATTACATATAACCTGAGAAGGAACAAAGATAAGAATTTGAGTAGACATCCCATTTGAAACAATACATGCCAGATAACCATGTAGTAACAGCTTTAAAAGGATTGAAAAATATGTCCAAACAAAATTCTATATCCTGCAGAAAATATCTTTTAGAAGGGAAGGAAAAATAAAGATATTTTTTGGATAAGTAAAAAGCTTGGGACATACTTTCATTTAGAGAATGCTAAAAGAAATTTTTGGATGGAAGAAGTTTTATATTAGAGTCTCTGATGTTTGAAAAAAAAAGAGTGACAGAATTGGGGAAATGAAGGTAAAATGCAATTGGTTTCCTATTTTGATTGCTGCAAAATATCTTTAACTATATAAATTAGTAGTTATAATCATGTACCCTGTTTATAAGAATATGTTCAAGTAAATAAACTGTGACAATAATGGTACCAGATATAGGAGAAAGAAATTGAGAATATACTGTAATGAGAGCTTTACGCTGTATCTATAGTCATGTGATATTAGCTGAACATAGACTTTCATTCTCAGAATAAAATGTTAATTCATTTCAAATGTGAAGTTGTGAAGATGGAAAACATAATGATGAAAGAGAAATGTACTTATATATACTGAGTTTCCTTACACAAGCTGGATTCTTTCAATTAAGGAAAATTTAGTTATTCCCAAATTATGTTACAGTTATAAATTACTTACTGTATTTATAAGATGCCTTATATAATTATGTAATATATAGAAAGCAAATGTTTCTTAAGTAAAATATAATATTATAATTAAAGAAATGACATGCCAACTTCAAAATTTAGCCATTGTGATATGCTAAGAAATCAAATTTTATGAAGAAATAAATTCGGTGATGTTAGTTTGTTTTCTGTTTTGTTTTTGTTTTTTAATTTTGTTCAGCACACAAATAGGAGGAAACACATATTGGAATGGATCTTGCTCACGTGGGCAAAAGGTATTTATTATTTGCTTACGCTCCGTTCACAGCTTGCCTTCTAATGCATTCAGGCATCCGTGTGGTAAGCTTTTCCCCTGTATCTTAAACCTCTTAAGTTTGCAAGGTCATGAAGTAAATAGAGTGTATTACATGTGCATGTGTGAGTTTGGTGGATAGAGTTAAACACATCTCTGTAAGGAATATAATCCTTCCTCCTCGGAAAAAAAAATTAAAAGAAAAGACAAAGGGCATACACTGGCTATTTTTCTATTTTTTTTTTTTTTTTTAGGCTTTATTCAATAGCAATCTATAACTTTTCGTTTACTTTTATTGACAATTTTTTCCTAATATTCCTAAATAATTAATATTCTATCTTGGTGTTGTTCTGGGTTAAAATATGTTAACATCACTGATATAAAATTTATATTTAATTCCAATATCAAATTTAATTATTACAATATAATGGGTATGTCTTGATATCACTGTTTCAAATATTTTATTATAAACACTTTATGTTTAATAATGTTAATCTTAGCAACTAAAGTATACTTTGTGTTTCTTTATAGAAAATGCTCTCAAATTGTCTCAAATTGCAGTACTGATAGATTATAGACTTGAAGAATTACTTGAGAAGTTCAAATCAAAAATTTAAAAGCATATGACCTAATACAAATAGTTGAAATTACGGATTATAGTTTAATTTTTTTTGTTTTTTAAAAATTTATTTCTGAGAGAGAGAGAGAGAGACAGCATGAGCATGGGAGGGTCCGAGAGAGAGGGAGACACAGAATCTGAAACAGTCTCCAGGCTCTGAGCTAGCTGTCAGCACAGAGCCCTACGCATAGCGCAAACCCACGGACTGTGAGATCATGACCTTGCCAAAGTAGGATGCTTAATCTTCTGAGCCACCCAGGCGCCCCTATAGTTTATAAGTTAAAAATGTTCAACTCAATATAGGTAAAATAATTTTAAAATGTGTTTTATTATGTGAGGGCTTTCATCAATTTTTCAGTTTTTGAATTTAGAATGAGCCTAAAACATAAACTTATTGAAGTCTCATTATTTTACAGGAGCTGAATGAACTAAATTACTTTCTATACCTACCATCAAATTTTCTTTACTCTTATTTTAAGGTAGTCTTTAAATACACAGACGCACAGGAGATATTTGAAACTAAAGCTAATTTTTTTCAACTTTAATAGAATCTTCAAACAAAGAATTACCAAAGTGAGAGAAAGCATTTAATTCTTTAACTTTTAGTCAGGAAATTTGGGTTGTTCCAAATCTTATAAACCAATTTAATTCATATCCTATAATGACTGATATCCTTATGCTTTGTCACATGTACAATTTGATGACTGAGAGGCAAGTAGGCTTTTAGTTGTGAATTTGGTCCTAAATCCCCAAAATCCAGGAACTACAAATGAGTACTTTAAATGTTTACTCTCTAATAAACTCCTGTCTTATTAGGACTGACAATTGTAAGGATTATTTAAGCCATATTTTTCTTAATAGTGGATACTGTTTATATGTTTGGGATTACAATTTTATCATTTGTATTTTTTTGCCTTACTTATTCAATTTATCGTTTTATTCATTTCCCTTTCTTCCCCTATGTTTGCTTTAATTGTTTTAAAAATATTTTGTTAATTAAAATTTCTGAGTAAAAGAAATATTAAAAAACAAGCGATTATGAATGTAGCTTGCTCTACATATGGTGACATTTTGACCAACAGCGATTATTCTTAATGCTATGTGACAACTGAAGTTCAGAGATCTAAGTCCCTCTATTTGAGCATGCCATTGTAAAATGACTTTCAAAGCATGTCTGATCCAGCTATAGGTGGGGCTCCATATTCTTCTGAGAAGCTTTTCATTTGACATTGTTTACCCAAAGGGACCTACAAGGCAATAAACCAGGGATATCTTTTAACTGGCAGGCAGAATGGACCAATATGGGTCATAGCTATAGAGACTATTGACTAATTAATTCAGATAATTTTTCTATTAGCAGAAATATGAAAAAAAATTCTAATGATATGGCTGCAAATATCTGCCCAAAGTTCTAAATTCATAAAAGCCGAAGGTCCTAATTTTCTATTTGATGGACTAGAAAAGAGCCATCATCTAAACTTCAGATGGCTGAGCATCCTCTACTAGATACATTCTTATTCCATACAATGCAAGAAGATTTCTGCTGTTTACAGGGAAATTACTGGAGATTGTCAGAAGAACATTTAAGTGGTATTGACCAAAAATAATCTAGACTCCAATCCATACAGCCTTAGTTAACAGAAAAAGGAGAATAGAACGGGCATTTAAATCATAATTTATTAATGAAAATCATGAACTGCTTCCATTCAGTTAAATTCACATTTTCCAAATAAACTAGGGATAACTTTCATCTTGTTAAGCAAGGAGACTTGCATTGTTATGCTCACTAATATTGTGAATCATGTAGCTTAATTAGAAACCTAAAGTATTTCATTTCTACATCTTTGGTTAGGTTTATTCCTAGGTATTGTATGGTTCTTGGTGCAATTGGAAATGGGATCGATTTCTTGATTTCTTTCTCTGCCGCTTCATTATTGGTGTATAGAAATGCAACCGATTTCTGAACATTGATTTTTGTGTCCTGCGACTTTGCTGAATTCATGTATCAGTTCTAGCAGTCTTTTTGGACTTTTTTTTTTTTCATTTTTGGTGGAGTCTTTTGGGTATAACATGTAGAGTATTGGGTCATCTGCAAAAATTGGAAGGTTGACTTTTTCTTTGCCAATTTAGATGCATTTTATTTCATTTTGTTGTCTGATTGCTGAGTCTAAGACTTCCAACACTATGTTAAAAAATAGTGGTGAGAGTGGACATCCCTATCATGTTCCTGATCTCAGGGGGAAAACTCTCAGTTTTTCCCCAATGAGGATGATATAGCTCTGGGCTTTTTATATACGGCCTTTATGATATTAAGGTATGTTCCTTCTATCCTGCCTTTCTTGTAATGTTTTACTAAGAAATGATTCTGTATTTTGTCAAATGCCTTTTCTGCATCTATTGAGAGGATCATATGGTCCTTATCCTTTTTTTATTAATATAATAAAAATTATATTAATAATATAATTAAAATTAAAATATAGAATTAAAAAACAGTAAAACAGATCAATGAATCTAAGAGCTATTTTTTTGAAAAAATAAACAAAACCGATAACCCCCTAGCCAGACTTCTCAAAAAGAAGAGAAGATCCAAATAGATAAAATCATGGATGGAAATGGACAGATCACAACCAACACCACAGAAATATGAACAATTATCAGAGGATACTGTGAAAAATTATACACCAACAAACTGGACAACCTGGAAGAAATGACAAAATTCCTAAACACCAACACACTACCAACACTGAAACAGGGAGAAATAGAGAATTTGAACAGACCTATAGCTTGTGAAGAAATTAAATTGGTTATTAAATTATTTCATTTCTAATAAATAAGAAAAAATCCTCTCAACTCTTACAGGTACTTTATAGTTCCTTTTCTTGCTTTCAGGGTTTTTTTTAACCTTTTTGGTTAAGTACATTTGTACAGCTTCATCTCACCTTTTAGATTCGATGAATATACTATTGCTATTTCATAATATTTGTACCTACCTGTTAGACACCTGCACAATACTTTGGTTTACATTAAAAAAAGCACCAGGCACTTATTATCAAATATGCTGAGGTTTATTGTTATTTTATCTCTTTGTATCCATCCTACCTTCCCATGAGAATTTTGAAGCTAACAAAATCTTGAGAAATTACTTGCATGACTATTCCAAGAAGAAAAAGAAAAAGAAGAGGGAAGGATGGAGAGGGTAACAGAGAGGGAATAGAAGGAACAGAAGAAAATGTTCTGAAATTACTTTCCTTGTCATGTTAGAGCCATCATAGGCTAAAGTAATCCCCCGCTGTAACCAAGTAATACTAAATCCTAATCAAATACAAAAAAAATTCCTAAGTCAATGCTTTTATCTCATTTATTCAGTAGTTCATTTTTTCAATTAATATTTTGAGTACAGTTGACACACAATGTCACAGTAGTTTCAGGGATATGACATATTGATTTAACATCTCTATACATTATGCTCTGCTCACCACAAGTGTGGCTACCATCTGTCACCATTCAGTTATTCTATAGTTCCTTATTGAAGAATATAAAACCTCCAAATGCAATATATTTTTAAAGTATTATGTAGTATAAAATTACAAAAAAAATAGTTTAGAATTACTTCCAAAAAAGAACCCCAGAAAACATTTCCTAATATTTGATATTAATGTGTAATCAGAACATTTTCCCATGCCTTTATAATTTCTAGAAGTAGGTTCAAAAAAAAATTTATAATAAAGTTGCTTAAGTAAAGGTGTTATGCTTGCAGAACTGTCAATTAAATTTGTTCAAACTGATTCAACTCCTATTAGGCTGTCTTCAAAAGGATTATCCTGGGCAAGTCTTCTCAACTCCTCAACAAATGAAATAAAATATAAAATTCCTGAGCTTTGATTATCTATAAAAAGCTCTTATAGGAAAGAAGTCTTACATGAATCATATAAAATAGCTATCCACAGCCTATTTTATTTTTGATCATTGAAATTACCACTTTCTGGTATATATTTCCATTTGTGTTATTGTTTGTCTACTCAATTACAACAGCAGGTACATGAGAGCAGAATACTTTGTCTATTTTGCTCCCTGGGGTATAATCCAAAACTAGAAGATGGTGGTCCACTAGAAGTGTTTATTAAATATTTTTTAAATGAATTCATAAAAGATAGACACTATAGTTCCTAACTAGACCATAAAAGCTGACAAGAGGAAGAAACCTAGTTCAGAGATTGACTGCAATATTGCATTTAAAAAATTCTCATGAATTTCAGTTCAGAAAGTATTCCTGTTTGCTTGTGAAAACCCCTAAAGTGAAATATGAGAGTGTTAAAGTCATTTTCACAGACTTGCAAAGGAAATTGGTTAATATTTAGAGTCCACTGGGAAACCTAGTCAGTTAGAGCTACCACTGATTATTAACCCTAGCTTCTTTTGCCTTTAAAAGAAAAAAAATGGCTTTTCCTTCAAACATATTTTGCATTAATATGCCCACACCTCAGTTTGGCACACATTAAAAGCAATTGTCTCATAGGCTTCTCTCACTGCTGAGTCCTTATGTAGGTCCTTCACGGATGGTGTATTCAAGAATCTTTTTGATTTTTCCCACCACAAGGAATTAACCATTTATGCTCTGCTCTACTCCATTTTTATAAACTAGATCTATATATTTTCACCATGATAAAAATTAATAATCATAGAATCCTAACTCCAAATGACAAATGGTTTCATTTTCCCCCCCAATAATGGCAGTTATGCAGAACATGTCACTCAATGATGTACATCCTATCTAGGAAAAAAAAAATATGGTAAAAGCTTATATCTTTGAGTGCTTGCTAATCTTCTTTCTAAAAATTAATATCATTTGTTATTAGTGAACATGAATTTGGACAATGAATTCTCTCATATACATGAAGTCATCTATTTTATAACCCAAACTCAAGATATTTAAAAGTAGTTTCAAAATTTACACTGGTAATTTACACTTGATAAACCTCAAAGTACATATCCTTTGATTATGCTGTGTACATTTTTTAGATATTAATTCTAAATTGACAATTCTTTTTGACTGCTGAAGTTCCTCCATAAGCTTGTCATTTATTATTGATAACTACCAAAATATTTAATATGGTTCATAAGACCCTTCATAGTCTCTGCTGACATTTCTATCTATCTTACACCTGTAACCTTCTTGCTTCTTAGTTTCTAACTACTTAGAGTCATAGTGCCTAAACCATATCCCTAATGATACATGATCTTTGGACTTGATTTTTTTTTTTTTTTTTGCCAAGGGAAGTTTTGCNGGTAACTCATCCTTCCAGGTTTAAAATACTCAGAAACTAGGATATGTCTCCTTTAATGTGTTACATATGTAAATACAAATAACATTTATAAATTTATATAATACATATAAATATGTATATAATATGTAATATATGAATTCCAAAATATTTTGCCTTACTAATATTCTACTGATCATCTTGCCTTTGCTAGGCACAATGTTAGACGTAAAGATACAATGATGGCCAATACAAGCCTGTTGCTCTCAACATGAAAATTATGTAGTAGAATCAATAATGGTTTTTCCGAAATTTTATTTTATAAAATCTGAACTTGGAAGATTGCAGATGGCTCCCCTTTGGAGAGCTATGCTATGGTAGCTTACATAAAGAAAAGTCTCCTTAACTGCAGTAATGGATTAAGAAATTTACAAATTTACAAAATTTAGAAATGCTTGAATGATGCACCATGGACTAGGCATGGAAGCTGGAGTGTAATTTTGTGAAAATTCTGAGATTTAAAGTTATGATTTGTAGTTTCAGTTTTATTTCTCATATATTTTAAGTATCTATTTATATTCAAGTCTCCTAATTTCTCTGTATCTTAGTAAAGTAGGACTAATTGTAATGCTCCCCTAACAAGATTTCTCTTCAGTCATTTTATAAATGTATATTGAACATCTACTATGTGTCAGTATCTATGGAAGTGAAAAAAATGACATAAGAATCCCTGCTGTTATGGAGTTTTCATTTTTGCTCTGAGCAGCAAAATTACAAAATATGAAAAGTAGGCCCAACCTGTACCCAAAAAGTAGGGCTCAAAATAGTAGATATGTTTTCTTAAGTGAGTAGTATTAACATAAAGGATTTTTTTTTGCTTACCACTATTTTTATGATTCATAGCTATAAACTTCACATCTTTGTCATTACCACAATTTAAAATGAGATATACATTTCCTTCATTTATTAAATGTATAATTAATACTTAACATATGTTGGGAACTGTGCTAAGTACTCTTACTACAGCACTTCACTTACTTTTTACCATTAAATAAGGGGGTACCTAGTATGATTAGCCTCATTATACAGATGAGGAAATAAAAGGAAAGCCAATTAAATAATTTTTGCCCAGATCAATCAACAAAACAATGGTAGACAGAGATTTTTATTCAGACAATCTTAATTCAGTTCTTGGCCTCTTAAATTTTATGCTAGGTATCCTCATAATGGTTTTAATGCTAAAATATATTAATTACTGAATAATAATATTGATGATTATAAAACTCATGCAATTATTTTTATGTATACAAATGGCCATAAATTTTTCTGTAAAGAGCTATATACAGTCACTGTCTTATATTTTTCTCTATTTTGTTTTGTTTTAATATGCTATAAGTGTAATGTAAATGTAAAATAAATTTAAAAACCTTTTTCAGCTGAAGGCTGCACAAAGTCAGGTTAGGAATTTGATCCAGTGACCACAGTTTATAGATCATAATTCATAATAATTAAAATAAGTCTTATTTCTTAGAAGCATGCTGTTGTTTTTGCAATAGCTTTTTAATGGGTAAAAATATATTATGTAATATGTTATGAACAATTTACTAGTTAATCTGTCTTTTGTTTTGAGAAATAATATTCTTGTTAATTATCAGATTCCTTGAAAAGAAAGAAAATCATATTGAGAATATTTAAGATCTAACGTTTTAAAAATTTTAGTGGCTTAATATATAAAGGAACCTTTCCAGGTTCCAGAAAGCTCAACATTTGTGGCTATTCTGTAGCTAAAAAGAGGTGTTACTATTTTTTTTTAGAATTTTATTTTTTTAATTTTTTTTTACAAATAGTTTATTGTCAAGTTGGTTTCCATATAACACCCAGTGCTCATCTCCACAAGTGCCCTCCTCCATGCCCATCTCCCCCTTCCCCCCACATCCATCAGTCCTCAGTTTGTTCTCAGTATTCAAGAGTCTCTCATGGTTTGCCAAAAGAGGTGTTACTATTAACTAAAGTTAGACTGTTGCTAAAAGTAGACACAAGATAATTATTCTATTGTCTTTATTTTTACTTCCATATTGAAAGCACAGTGATTCTCAATACTTGAAAAAAAGGAGGAAAGATGCCCATATTAGAAATTAATTTTGCCTAGATCGTGTGCTATCTAAATGTGAAGATTAATGATGATGGTAGTGGTAGCTTCTGCCTGGGATATAAAAGGTTGTAAAGCACATCACTCTCAATCTAACAGTGATTAGTTTGGATGAACAACAAGTGTATAACTTTCCTTCAACCCATGAGAGCTAAGGCTGCAGGGTAACCAAGCAGCCTGCAAAACAAAGCAGAAGAAAACAAAACATAAAAACAAGAAAAAAAAAAAAACAAAACAAAAAAGCAGCTCCTCAATTGCCAAGGTGGGCTGGCACATGCACATTATCACACTTTTGCAAAACATGAAAGGAAAAGGTTCTAACTGCCACACAAGAAGCAAGTAGAAACCAGATAATATTTTAAGAAAGTGACCGAAGCAGAACGTGAGCTAGTGTGAAGTACTCTGGGGTTGTGGTGGGAAATGGATAGAGGAGGAGTTCAGATTTTCTAGAAGGCTCTTTTTCACAACTTCCAGGGGGTACTAAGGACAAACACTGGGGAGATTCTATTTGGGGAATTGAAGCATTGTGGAAATTAATGATAAAAAAGGTCTGAATCCCTAAATCCATGTGCAGACTCTTCCTTTAAATGGAGCGACAGCCTTACTCTACTGCAAAAGGGGCAACAAACACATCACTCTCAGGGCTCAAGTAAAGACCCATGTTGTTGGGAGAAAGGGAAGGAAAAGCCCTCTACACTAAGTATGGGAAAGAAACAGTACAGGTCCCTTAAACTCTATACTAATCTCATCAGAGGTCTCTTCCCTCTGGGAAAGGGACAGGACATTCGTGCAGAACACCCATCAGTTCCAAGGCAGAAAAAGTCTCCCTATCACTGAAGCTAAGGAACAACTCTTAAGCAGATAGGATCAAAATAAGAGAGAATTAGTCAAGGAGTGACTATGGAAATTAGAAAATATTTTTAAATAAATGATAATAACTTTACAACATAATATACAACATATGAACCATAACTAAAGCAGAAATTAAATATAAATTCATGATATTAAATATTTCTATTAAAAAACTGAAAATTATTAACATGACTGACTTTTTAAGAAACTAGAAAAAGAAGAGTAAAATAAATCCAAAACAAGCAAAATAAAGCAGATTTGATGAAATTAAAACAATAGAGAATATCAATGTAATCAAACAATCAATATTTGGAAGTATTAATAATTTTGGTAATCTTATAACTAGATTGATCAAGAAAAGAACAGAGAAAGAGCGCCTGGGTGGCTTAGTCCGTTAAGCATTCGACTTTCGCTTAGGTCATGATCTCGTGGTTCGTGGGTTCGGCCCCGCGTCGGGCTCTGTGCTGACTGCCAGCTCAGAGCCTGGAGCCTATTTCAGAGTCTGTGTCTCCCTCTCTCTCTCTCTGACCCTCCCCTGCTCATGCTGTCTCTCTCTCTCCTAGAAATAAATAAAAAAAAAATTTTTTTTTAAAAGAAAGAAAGAACAGAGAAGACAGAAATTACCAATATCACCAAGTAAAGAGGGGACATTACTATAGACATTCATAGATATTTAAAGGAGACTATCATGTCTAATTTTATGCCAATAAATTAGACAACATAGGTGAAATGGACAAATGCCTTAAAAAACATAAATTAGATGGAGTGCCTGGGTGGCTCAGTCAGTTAAGCATTCGACTTCGGCTCCAGTCATGATGTCGCGGTTCATGAGTTTGAGTCCTTTGTGGGGTTCTGTGCTGACAGCTCAAAGCCTGCAGCCTCCTTCAGATTCAGTGCCTACCTCTCTCTCTGCCCCTCCCCTGCTCACACCCTGTCTCTCTCTCCCTCAACATAAATAAACATTAAAAAAGATTTTTTTAAATCACCTATTAGCAATGTTCTCTCAGAAAGAAATAGATTATCATAATAATCCTACATTTATTTAAAAACTAAATTCTTGGTCAAAAATGTTCCCACAAAGTCTATCTCACAGTCAAATGGCTTCAGTGGTGGATTAAGTCAAATACTTAATGGAGAAACTATACCAGTTCTAAACAAATTCTCATAAAAAGTTGAAGAGGATGGAACACTCATCTAATGAGTCAGCATTACTTTGACACAAAAATCAGATAGAAGAAAAAGAAAAGAACTATTTCACACCAATATTCTTTGCAAACACAGACTCAGAGATCCTCAACAAAATTATTAGCAAATTAAATCCAGTAATATATAAAAAAGTATAATACATTATGATTAAGTGGGCTTTATCTCAGAAGTATATAGTAGGGTCAGCATTCAAAAAAAAAAAAAAAGAAATCTATTTACCAACATGAACATGCCAAGAACCCATATAATTATCTTACTGGCTGCAAAGGAAGCATTTGAAAACATTTAATATACATTCATAAAAAGCAAAACAAAATAAAATAACAAAAACAAACAAACACAAAAAAGCTCTAAGCAAATTAAGAATCAAACTTCTAGGGGTGCCTGGGTGGCTCAGTTGTTAAGCATCAGATTTCAGCTCAGGTCATGATCTCAGGATCCATGAGTTTGAACCCAGCATGGGGTTCTGTGCTCACAGCTCAGAGCTTGGAGCCTGCTTCAGATTCTGTATCTCCATTTCTCTCGGTCTTTCCCCTGCTCACACACACACACACACACTCTCTCTCTCTGTCTCTCTCTCTATTTCTCTCAAATAAATAAATGTTTAAAAAAATCAAACTTCTACAATCTAATGAAGGACATCTATGGTAAGCCTAACTCTCACACTATGCAGAATGGTAAAATAACAAATAACAAATGCTTTAACAAGCATATCTACTTTCATGATTTCTATTCAACATTATAAGGAATTTATATTCACCTCATCTAGACCAAAAATAAAAAAAAAAGGTGGCGTGGTTTAGATTTCAACATTAAAAAAATACATCCTGCCTTTCAAAAGACATGTTTAAGCAAATGAAAAGTGAGAGACTTGGGAAAAAAAACACATAAAACACATATTGCATATATTATTTACTAACAGTAAAATTCGCTGGACACACACACATTCAGGTATACTCAATTATCAGATAAGAATGAAAAAATAACCCAATTAAAAGTAGACAAAGACTTGAATAGACACTTTGCCAAAGATATATAGATAAAGGACACCTGGAGATTCAATTGGTTAAGCGTCTGAATTTGGCTCAAGTCATGACCTCATGGTTCACGAGTTCTAGTCCCACATGGGGCTCTGAGCTGACAGCTTAGAGCCTGGATCCTGCCTCAGATTCTGTGTGTGTGTCTGTCTCTCTCTGGCCCTCCCAGGGTCTCTCTCTCTCTCTCTCTCTCTCTCACACACACACACACACATACACATGAATAAACATTAAAAAATTGTAAAGAATTATGGATAACATGTAAGCACGGGAACAAATGCTCAACATCATTAACTATTAAGAAAATGTAGATTAAAACCCTGATTATTTACCTTTAAATACTTAGTAGAATTGTCAAATAAAAAAAAAACCCTGAAAATTAATAGGCTGGTTAGGGTGAGAAACAACTGGAACTCTCAGCATCATTGGTGAGAGTTCAGCATGGTATAACAGCTTTGGGGAGCAGTGTGTCCAATTTTTTAAAAGTTAAATGTGTGTTTACCATATGTTCCAGAAATCTCACTCCTAAGTATTAATCACTTTTGTATGAATATTGATGTCCATACACAATCCTTAATTTGAACATTTATAGTGGTTTTATTTCATAAATGCCAAAACTTGGTAGCAGTCCAAACATTCTTAAAAAAGTGAGTGGATAAACCTATTGTGATGTATTCATACATTGAAAACCCACTCAGCAAAAAAGCAACAACAACAAAAAGGAAAAAATTGCTGATACCTGGAACCCCAATACTTTATGCTCAGCTAAGATAAACTAAAAAAGCTGCATATTTTTGAGTTCTATTTTTATGATCTTCTGGAAAGGTAAAACTATAGGGACAGAAAACAGATCAGTGGTTACCAGGATAGAGTTCAAATCATGAGATTTATTACAAAGGGCCACAAGTACATTTTTGGAGTATTGGAATTGTTCTGTGTTTGTGCCAAACCTAGCAACAGTGATTAAAAAGCTATATTATAACATATGTAAATTACCTTTGAAGGGTTAAATTCTTTTCTGCTAAGATTTATGTGATACCATTTATTTGCTAAACAGATTTTCAAAATATATTCCAGTTTTTCTGCAGAAGGGAGATGTGATTTGTATGCAATTTGTTGTTTAGAAATTAATTCCAAAAGATGACTATCATCAGTACCTTATTTGTAAGTAAAATGCTCAAGAGAACAATCAATACAAACTAAACTAAAAATTCTGATTGTAAAATAAGTTTTGTATAATAAAAATTCCAGATGACTTACTCATAGAAAAAAAAACATAAACAAAATATCCATACCCATCACTGACCCTATTTAAATTATTATAATTTGGACTTCTGATTTACCCATGGTTCTACACTCTAATTAACATATTCTCAAATAACACAGTATCAACATGTGAATATGATACCTCTATCAGCCCCTGTTTGTTTGTTTTTTTAGTTTTAGAGAGAGAGAAAGCAAGCACAAGTGAGACAGTGGGGCAGTGAGAGAGATTGAGAGAGAGAGAGAGAGAGAGAGACTTGGGGTGGGGGAGACACAGAGAGAGAAAGTTAAGCAGGCTCCATGCGTGGTGTGGAGCCCAACAGTACACTCAATCCCATGACCGTAGGATCATTATCTGATGCAAAATCAAGTCTTGGCACCTCAACTGACTGAGCCACACAGGCACCCCCAGACTCANACCGTAGGATCATTATCTGATGCAAAATCAAGTCTTGGCACCTCAACTGACTGAGCCACACAGGCACCCCCTGTGTCTTAGTAAGAATTTTTGATCTACCAAATTCCTAGAAGTTAGCAGATATGCATCATTTAGCTCTCAGGATCCTTTACTTTGTTATGTAGATTTGAACTACAGGGTGATGATAATTTAAGTGATATAATATCCTTTTATAAAATCAAAAACTAAATATTAACTAAAATATTCATTTAAAACAGACAATATGCTTATGTTAAATGTCGAGTTCTGAAGGTAAATATCAGTGTAGAATTCTACAAACTAAATGAGAGTACTCCCAATTTATGACCATTAAGACAGGCAATGGGTTGTGAAAAGCAGAGAGAAAGCTTACTAGTTTATGTGCAGATGTTAAAATTGTTTTCTTTGTTTACAAAAATAAAGCAGAGGATTTCGTTTGTATCTGCTTCCAGGGCTTCTTTCTTTGGGGAAAGATGGAGATTGTACATGTTACCTAGGTACATTCAAAAGTGGCAAAGCTTCCAGCCACACAGGTTGTCCTCTGGCCAGCTAAGGAACAATTGCCCCACCTTACCCCCTCAACCAGTATACAGAGAAACCCCATTCCAGAACAGAATTCTAGAGAACAGGTAGGCTTTGGGCTGTTTTAGTCCTTTGCCCACCAAGGTATAAATTCTTCAGAATAAATTGGGGAATAAAGCTGATACTTCTGAAGGAATATCTTTTATGGTAAGATGAAATATCATCTATCTCTAGATACCCATTGTAACAACAATGAATATGCAAAACAGATTTTGATAAATCTGCTTTTAGACTAGCCATTAATAAAAAATGCCACAACAGCACAGAGGATAACCCTAGGTCATCTTTTTATACAAAATAATTGATTGCTCTAACTCCATTAACAAAAATATTAGTTATTTTCCTATTTGTGCATTTGACTTGTTGGCTTTAAGAAAGGCATTCACAAGTTATTATTCTTCAATAAGCACTTTTTTTCATAAAGTAAAAAGTAAACACCTTTACCAAAGCCTGAAACAGTTCTAGTAGTTTTGGAGAGACTGATTATACTTTAGAGGTGGAAAATAAAGCATCAGAATGTTTAAAAAATGTCCTCCCATATTAAGAGGAAAAACAAATGGACATGCTCACTTAAAACATATGAAAGGATAATTGTTATGTCTTATTTTGAAAGCAGTTGGTCAATCTTAGCCAGTAGATTGTTTGTGGGAGGGAGGGTACCTTCAGGTCTTCAGAGTCTGTTGGTGTTGAATGAAGTAAAATTGAATTCATCACAAATGGCCCATCTCCTCCCTATATCCTATATATCATCATATTGGCTAACATGTATGAAATGCCCAGTTGACCAAAATGTATTTGCCATGCCTATTTAGTTGCAATTGTATGATACAAATAGACATTGACAAATGTCCCTTGTCCATTTTTGAAGATTATTTCATGTCAATAAACTGGAAAAAGTGAAATCTGATACCTAATGGGGCAATTTATAAGATCAGTGAAACATACTCTATTCTCAATAAAGCCTGTTCTACATCATATAACTCTCTGAACTCTGAAGTGATTCTTTACAACCAAATTATTTCCTACGAGCACTTGACTTATATATTGATTCACTAATCCTCATTAACATTGCAGTGATGCAAATAGAACATATTATGGTTCCTATTTTATAGATGGATACACAGAACAATATAAAGTTTAGCCAGTATCAGAGCTCACTGCTATACAGAATGAGATTAAATTTCATGACAGGTGCTTGTTCTTACTTCCATCACCTTTTTTTGACAAAGGTGATAAAATGCTTAAAAAGTATTAAATCTTCTATTTGACAATAAACTATTAAAAAAAAAAATATAAAAAAAAGTATTAAATCTTCTAAGGTTTTATGATGATTTTTTTATTGTTTTAAGACCAGTGCAGTAATTATTTAAATTATTGTCCTTATATAAAGGTACTATAGAGGAGGAAGAAATTTCCTTCTTTGCTCAAGGTTCTTCCAGCTGATTTAGGAATTAAATTGACATGACACAAATTAACAGGAGGAGAAAAACAAAATTTTATTATGTAAGCATGGGAAATAATAATGAAATTGAGACTGAAAGAAATGACCAAGATAAGCAATTTGTATATATTTTAGACTAAGAGACAATAAATTTATGAGGCATTGATAGGATAAAGAAAACAGGATTCAGGAACTTAATTAGTAAGGACCTCTAAGTGGAATTTGGACTGAGGTACTAGTTTAGTAAAAGAGTAACGAGGCTTGTTTCTATTTCTTTCTATTTTCACGTCCCTGGCTCTGGTGATAAGAATGCATGTTTACTTATTATGACAGGGAGGGTAATTTTCATGTGGGAAATTTATTTCCTGCTTTTGGGAGCACATAGGAGGATCTGAGTGTTTCCCAGGTAACTTAAATTCAATATAATTAATATGCTGTTGTGTCATATTATGAGGCAGTCTGCCTGGACCCCTAAAATACCATAAATAGTATTGTCAAAATGACTTTGAACACAAAATTTAATAAACTGTGATTATAAACAATTTATACCTAATGATACTACATATTAACTCCTAACTTAATCATTGCTAAATTGAAAACTATGAATATGGTGATAGTAAACTCTGTAAAAATAAGTACACATGTTAATTTAAGTAAACTTGACATTTATGAAACAGCTATAGCATTTTAATTGATCGATTGATGAATTAGTTGGGTGGGTAGATACATAGATAGTTGATGATAGATAGATAGATAGATAGATAGATAGATAGATAGATAGATAGATAATAGACAGATAGATGATATAGAGAGTTTGAGTTCTTTTAAACAATGCATAATGAACAGCACGTGACAGGGAACCCACACTGCTAGCCCATCCAGCAGAGTTGGGGTATTGGAGACTTGTGTTGATGAGTTGGAGGTTAGTATGAAGTGTTTAGGCAGAAAACTGGAAAGTAGGTTGAGACATTGTCACCTGTCCTCACAAGCTTTCCTTGACTACATGTTTCATGGAAAAACACATCCAGAATTTCCCATGTTATTCAAGAATCACACTCACATATAGCCCTGAGTAGAAAAATTATATGCCATATTTGTTGAGAAATTGCAGCTTAAATTAGGCGCAGAAATATATGACAGGGCTCAAGCCTCACTATGCCAAAGGGGCCAAGTTGGAGTCAATTTAGTTGAGGCACAGTTAACATGTTTTAATTAGACCAGTTAGGTTCCTTGAGGAATATAGATATTTCTAGGAGCTATTACACTCAACATATTAGAGTTATTTTTCAAAAGCTGGTATGTGTCTTATTTTACTATATTTCACTATTGTCCTAAGTTGCTTTATTTATTCATGATTAATATTTCCCAAAGATAGAGAGTATGTTTATTTTTAGACCACAACATTGTCCAATTTTGTATTAATAAAAATCTCATAATGAAATCTAGTCAGTGTTCAATAAATATTAGGAATGTTCAATGAATAAATTCTGTTATTTTCTATTTTTATAAAACTTTTTTGTTTGGGATTTGTCTCATAACGTCTACATTTTCTTGAGTCTTATTGAAGATATCTTGAAAAATATGTGATTAAAATCTGATTGCCACTTCATTTTAGATGCATTTTCCTAAAGCTTTATTTATATTTAACATAATTACATATATAAATTAGATCTTCAAATATACTCTTCTAATCAGGTAATTAATTATAATTAGACACTCTTATTTATTCTAATAAATATCTCTCTGTTTCTTTGTAGATATTTACATATACAATATATTTTATATATACATACCATATGTTTCTTTTAATATGAAGTAATTATTATTTTTAGACACTAAATTGTGTTAACTAACTGTAGTTTTTACTTTAGAACCTGTAGTCTATAGATTTTCCTTTAGGTTCTACTAATGTATGTATGTCAGTGATTTTTTTTAGTCTTATAAGATTTAATCCATTTTTTAATCTATGTAGATATTTTTGTGGTTGCAAAAGATTCAGAGATAACTAGAAGATTTGCAAGGTAACTGCTTGAGCCCCTGCCTTGACATCTCACTACTTTAGTCTCATTGAGATATGTAATGTTAAATTAAATGAGAATAAAATGAAATTTGTCCCAGCTCTAAAAAGCTGAAGCGTAATGTCATCAACCTACAAAGTTTAAATGTTTGTTAAGATGTATGGAACAGGTGGGTTCCATTTAAGGAAAGTTTATTTATTTCAACAAATGCAAAGATTATAACAATCTGGTAATGGTTGCATTTTCTTGAAAAATCAATGAAAATTCCCTAAATTTACAGCACCAAAGTATGGACCTTGAGGAAGTCATTGGGAAACAATAATTTTTAGTATTCTATGGGTGCGTTGTACATAGCTGTCATGTTCTACTTCTGCTTGCTTCCAACAAAGCATTGATTAAATCACATGGGATGCCACAAATGATTCCTAATGAAATTTGTTAGAGCACACAAAGAGATGCATTGTCTGTTCTAACTTCCTGCTGCCAAAATAATAACAAAACATTTAACTTTGTAAAATTTTTACATTATCCCTAAAATACATTGACTTGCTTAGTGTCTCTCCTATATTGCATAGTTAAGACTATGATTTGTTCTTTGTTGGCATCGCCAAACAGACTTTCTTGTTAGCATCACACAACAATTGAGTGAGAGGAAAAGTTAAAGCCATATATGATGCAGGGAATTGCACCAACCATTGACCTCAATACACACCTATACATACCTATAAAGCAAAGCACACCTATACACAATACACACCTATAAAGCAAAAACACTTAGGGGCTCCAGGTGGCTCAGTCGATTAAGCATCCGACTTCCGCTCAGGTCATGATCTCACAGTTCATGGGTTCGAGCCCCATGTCGGGCTCTGTGCTGACTATCAGCTCAGAACCTGAGCACGTTTCAGTTTCTGTATCTCCCTCTCTCTCTGACCCTCCCCTGCTCACATTGTCTCTCTCTCTCAGAAAGAAATAAAACATTAAAAATTTTTGAAAAACACTTAAAAGTTGGCAAAAAAGCAAGTTGCTCTTACCTTCCAAAAGGGGTTGAACAAATCCCAAATTCAAATGTCCATGGAAAGGTCAGATTTGCTTATTTGCTTTTTTACTAGGACCATGACATTCTCAGGGATCTACATATACACTGAAGAAAAAAACTCAGTCAGTAACTGCAAATAGTTTTTAAAATTAGAGGAAATATGAAAAAGTCAGCTCTCTTATTTTTAAATGACTTTTCTTCAGTTGTCGTGCACACTTGCATCTAGTAGGGCTGTGGTTGACATTTGTGCATTATCGAGCATTGATTTTCATAGATCTAGATAAAGGAAAGTCATCAAGTTTCTTTTCATCAATCAAAAAGTTGCTCTTTTCCTCTATGTAAGTAATCTTGACAAAAATGCTAAATGTTACTTCACAAAGAGTTTCCAAAACAATATAATAAGGATCGTGTATGTGAGATATTAATAAAAATGCTTTCTTGTTTTTTTTCTTTTCCCTGCTGAATTTTAGATGCTGATTTTTAGTTCAACCCCTCTTGCTTTCAGCCTCCTTTTAAAAATATCTTGGGGTTGACTAGGTCAGCAGAAGATCCAGTAAGTCTTAGCCCTGCCCTACAATAAAGTGCAGGCTTTTCTCATTAGATTTATCTACTTATCTACAGCAAAGCACCTATCTAGTCATTAATGAGGTCATGAAGTTATAAACATTACATCCTACCTCCTTACAATGCCAAGACACAAATCAAGATGTTTATGTGCCTCCCATGAATCCCCATTCACTTTCCTAGAAAGAAAGAAAGAAAGAAAGAAAGGAAGAAAGGAAGAAAGAAGAAAGAAAGAAAAGAAAGAAAGAAAGAAAGAAAGAAAGAAAGAAAGAAAGAAAGAAAGAAAGAGAAGGGAGGGAGGGAGGGAGGAAGGAAGGAAGGAAGGAAGAGAGAGAAGAAAGGAAGCTATCAGCTCCTTGTAGCATGCACAATATGCCAACATAACAGCCCTCTCCAAACCTTTTACCTCAACTCTTATACCCAAAAGGTGAGTGACAGTTAATGTTGGCCAATAGGATTTTATAGTATTTTAGAGTTTCTTATACTGGCAGATTAACATTCAGTTTTTGGGTATGGAGGTACCTTGCCACAGTTGTAGTGTTTCAAGTCTAAAAATTCAGTCAACTCTGAGGGAGAAAGAATCTCATTTTAATATCCTGTTACATTAATATCCTGTTGAATAAATACTGTTAGTGGAGATTCATATATTTGATATATATATATAGCTAATTTAAACTCTAGAATTCATAGGAATTCATACAACTGCAAAAAATAATGGGACTTTGTTTTACTATGACTTAACCAGTTAGGTAACATTTCATGAAACCTTTGCCAACTAAATAGCACAAATGGTCTCATTATAGATTTAATATTTTTATAACAACCTTCTTTAGGTATGATTGAAATTCAATGAGATGCATATAATTTTATAACTTTTGACACCTACTTATATATATTTCTAACCATTAATCTAACCTCTTTCTATCATCTGTCTACCCAAAGAAATCATCAATACAATCAAGATAATGAAAATAACTATTACATTCAGAAGTTTTCTTGTGCTTTTTGCAATCCCTTTCTGCTGCCCTTCCTTGTGCCTATCCCCAGCCTCTCTCCACAGGCAAATAGTAACATGTTTTCTATCATTGTATATGAGTTTACATTTTTAAGAATTTCATATAAATGGAAATATACAATATACACAATTTTTGTTATCTTTCATTCAGTATAATCCTGATATCCATCCATGTTTTTATGTATAACTATAGTTACTTAAATTGTATTGCTAGGCTACATTCCACTGTATAGATATACCACAATCTATGTCTTCTTTCACCATTTATGGACATTTTGTTGTTTTCCATTTCTAGCTATTAAGAATAAAGCTGCTATGAACATTTGCATATGTACACAATGTGTTGGAATTTGCTTTCATTTCTTCTGTATAAATCTTGAAGTGGAATAGATTGAGCATATATTAGGTATGTGTTTAACTTTCTAGAAAACTGCTTAACTGAGTTTCAAAGATATAAATCTCATATTCCCAGCAATGATATATGATTATTCCAGTTGTTCCACTTCTCTGCCAATATTTAACAGTGTCATTCTAACGGATGTGTTGTGGTGTCTCATCCTGGTTTTAATTGGTATTTTCATAATGAAATTATGAAAATATTTCATATTTTCATAATTTTGAATATCTTTCTCTGTGTTTCCTTGGTATCTTCTCTGGTGAAGTAGCTGTTCAAATCTTATATACATCTTAAATTAGGTTCTTCAATTTTTGTTATTTAATTTTGAGAATTATTTACATATTCTGAATACAAATATTTTATCAGACAAGTAATAGCAAATGTTTTCTTTTACCTCCCTTTACATGTGTATTTTAAGAGTAGAGCACTTAAGTTTTTAAAAAATCCAACTTTCTTGGAATGCCTGAGTCACTCAGTTGGTTGACCGTACAACTTCGGCTCAGGTGATGATCTCACTGCAGGGATTGAGCCCTGTGTCAGGCTCTGTGCTGATAGCTCAGAGCCTGGATGAAGCTTACTTAAGATTCTCCCATCCCCTTGTCTGTGCCCTCTCTCTCTCTCAAAAACAAATAAACGTTATTTTTTAAAATTTTAAAAATTTTTTTAAAAAATTTATTTCCTGGAGACAGAGACAGCATGAGCAGAGGAGGGTCAGAGAGAGAGGGAGACACAGAATCTGAAACAGGCTCCAGGCTCTGAGTTGGTTGTCAGCACAGAGCCCAACACGGGGCTCGAACCCACGAACTGCGATATCATGACCTGAGCTGAAGTCGGTCACTTAACCGACTAAGCCACCCAGAAGCCACAAACGTTAAGTTTTTTTAACTATGTAACTTTTTTTCCTACAGACCCTGCTTTTGCTATTAACTTGAATAAATCTTTTGTTAACAAAATTTCAAAAATAAGATTTCTTCTAGAAGTTTATAGTTTTAGATGATATGTTTTTAGTCTGATTGAGTATGATAATTTTATAAATTGAAATTTCCAGTTGTTAATTATTACTAATAGTGCATAGAATTATAATGGAAATAAATATTAACTTCTACTCTGTCTTTTTTCTCAACAAACCATTGGTTGTACATATACGTCAGCTCTACTTTTAAAAGTTTTGTGGTTAATTTCTGCTTTTATTTGAATTCTTTTATTTAGTTTTCTTTTGGTTTATAAGCTTTGTTCAATAATTTTCATTTTTGTTAGTATAAAAAGTATAATATTTAGGGCTATGAATTTTTCTCTGAGGGATGAATTTGCTAAATCCTAATAGTGTTTATGCGTAGTCAATTCATTTAATATATTTATCAAATACTTTGTAACATCGTCTTTAAATTTTTCAAAAGTATTCTATTTAACCTTAGCAAGATTGTTTTTTACTATGGTTTTGCTTTGTTTTAGTATTTAACAATATCTCATTTTAGAAATATAGACTTAACCTACTTTTAGAGTATCTGGGTTTTTATAATCAAATATATATCAATTTTAATGGTTCCATAGACATTCAAAACTATTATTATGTTCCAATGACATAAGGATATGCATTGGATATGCATATAAATTTCTTTGACTTTTAAATTATATTATTGATTGCTTTTATAATCTTAATAATGTTGAACAATACATGAGAGCAATAAATGGTTCTGTTTCAATTTCTTGAAATATCTTTTTTTTTGCATCATAAATGCTGATATCCATGTATTTCATGCACAAATAATCATAACACTTACATGTTCATTGTTAATTCCAACACTTATTTTAAAGCCCTCTCATTTCTATTATTTAAAGATACTAGGTTCTTAATCCAAACCCATCTAATATGAAGATAAGAACAATACTTTCTGTGAACCTATTCCAATTAATCAGCTCAATCAAGAGAGATGAATTCTTTAGTTAAGGAAATGTGGGTTTCATGAAGTTCATCTTTCTAGAGCCTTGAGCCTAAAAAGTATGAAAAATGTACTTGGCATTAAACAATCAGCCTGCACAGAGATGCACTGTATGCAACCAACCCTGAACAGACAAGCTAAAAGATTGTTTAAACTGGGCAATCATTCCTCCTTTTGCAACAATGAAGCATTTGCCACTGTACTACTCTGTAGCCATTGTCCTCATGGCTGCTGGCCCCTCCATATACCTGCAGGGGTTAGATCTTCTTCCATATACTCCACACTCTTGTTTCTGACTTCAACACTTTATCTCAAGTTTCCCTCCCTCAGGGAGAGTCTAACTCGATGTGTTTGGTCTACATTTCACTGTCTTGCCAGACAGTAGACTCTATGTAATGTTCACTATATGTGTGCCTCAGAGTTTGGCTAACGAGAGCAGACCACATACAAGGAAAGCAGCCAAAAGTAAACCTTACTTGCCCCCAGAATTTATAAACAGAAATGTCTGACACAAGCAGAAAAACTAAATGCCAACAAATGTATTGAGAGAGTTGGTTATATCTTCTTAAATTGGATTTTTAAAACAAAAAGTGGATCATTTATTGGCCAGGTCATTAAAAAAAAAAAGATGTAAATCAATAAAGATGAGTAAGGAGTGGAATGTTAAAAATTCCTTTGTTACTGGCCCCCTCTTGCTTTTGAACTGCAAGGAGAAAACAAAGATCAGTGGTTGTTTATTTTAATATATATAAATATAACTCACTGAATGTCATTTGTCTGATTAATACAGAAGACCAAAGATACATACATATCAGCATTTGAAAAATATCAGTATCTTATCTGTACCCCAGTAATCATTAAAAGCATGCTCTATTAGGAAATACTTTTGAAATTTTTGCAATAATAATACATTTTTACTTGTTTTGGATCCTGACTTTTTAATGATTACCAGTACAGATAATTTACTTCAAGTATGTAATCTGCCTGCTTCCAAGCCCCAGACTGCACTGTTATTCTATAATCCTAAAATTCTTATGACAGCATGTTAGGAAGTCTCATTTTCTATCAACTTCCAACAAAGTACTGATTTTTACCAAATATCAATCTTCTTATTTCTTGAGATGTCATTCTATAGCTGCTTCATATGTAATTTTGACTTAAATTAATCTCATAGTAATTTTCTGATACAAAGTTTAACCCAGAAAAATATTCAACAATACCATTGTGAAAATTATATTTAGTATTCATTGACTTCTTATGAGTATCTAGACTTCAAGTAATAATTAAATGTCTATAAACAGATCAGTTCTCCTCTAAACTCCCCTTGTGAGTGTGACAAAATTTTAATAAACTCAGAGTAATTAGAGTAATAAGCTATTGATTAATTTGATTATTTATCAGACTTTTTACTATTTGAGATACTTTATTAGTATACAAAAAATAATTCTGGTGGCACAATCCTTGAGCTGCAGAGTTAAAATATAATGAGGTCATTGCACTTAATGACACCTGAAAGAGGTGTTAATTACTTTTACTACATCCAAAGTAAAGATATTACTAATCTGTTATTTTAAAAATGCTGATTTTTTAATGTTTTTGACCTACAAAATAGCAATTTTATGCGGTTCAAGTTTATAATTTTATGAGCGAATTCACACAGGTGGAGTTGAGTAATGGAATTTGGCTCCCTGGTGTTGGCTGGGTTCAGAAACCAAGAGTCGATGTGCCTTGCAATGGCTCCCACCCAGAGCCAGGGAGCCCCAGATAATAATTGCAAGTCTGGGCTAGATCTTCATGGACTTGTCCAGACTAGAGATATTCCCTGCTGACTGCCTGATTACTCCAAGTGGTCAATTGATTATTCTCATGTAAACAATGAAAACAACTCAAAGGGTAATTACTGTTGCTTCCCCTGGCCTGCACTGGCTCCTTACTGTTCCTCTTCAGATTTTATTCTGAAATACTGTTTTGGACTTATATTTAGATGTTGGGAGAAATGAAAGGGCATTCATTCTACTAAAGTGAAAGTCAAGCCTTAAGGGCAACTCCTCACAAAAACTAAACCTTTTAACTCAGAAAAGACCTAACAGAATTTTCTTCCTCCTGTGTTTTGACAGACATTAAGCACTAAACAGTGTTGACTGATATGCTAACTTGAAGTGTCCCAAGTGTTAGAAGCTTTATATTTTTATTAAAAATTCTATTTAGTATAGAATTGATTTTATGCATATTGGACTTTCAACGTTTTTATCAGTAATTATTTCATCCCTTATTTTGTAAGCTTCCCACATTTACATTAGAGCAGGTGTTACTGGAATATAGTATCAAATACATTATTCCTAAAGTTGTAAAACGGACACTGAGAAACTCTATATTTTAGGCAACCTCCATATAAACATACTGTTTAGGGTACCTGGTTGGCTTAGTTGGTTAAGCATCCAACTTCGGCTCAGGTCATGATCTCCCAGTTCGTGGGTTCGAACCCCATTTCCAGGTCTCTCCCTCTCTCTCTCTGTCTCTTTCCCACTCGTGCTTTGTTTCTCTCTCTCTCTCTCTCTCAAAAATAAACAGTAAAAAAAAAAATCTAAACATACATGTTTATCTTAGTTTCAGCAAAAAGTTTCATCACCTAAAAAAACTGAGTCGTTCACCAAAATCATGGGGCCATAAAAATAAATTGAACTGAATCGAGAATTTCGTGTTAGGTTGCTACACTTCTCTTTTGAGTTATTCATAATAGATTTAAAACTGAGTGAAAAATCAAATATTAAAATCGTATTTGTATAATCAATTTTGAAGTGTAGTCACTTCACAGAGGTGAAATGCATGTCGCAAACCAAAATTTGGTTTGGATGCTTAGACTGATATCACTATTCATGTTCCAAGGGGGGATAAAATGTTTTATTACATACTAAATGAGGTCTTTGTGAAAAGCCAGAGAGACTCCCTGCAGGTTCAAAAATGGTTTGAGTGAGCAGATATAATGTGCGAGTTATATTTGTGTAAAAGATAGAATTTGTTTCCTTATACACAGTCATGAAAATGTGGGGTTTTGCAGGAATCTCTTTTCTATTCTTTTTTTTAAAATTGAGATATAATTTATATATAACATTTTATTAGTTTCAGGTGTATGACATGATAATTTGGTATTTGTAAACATTGCCAAATGATCACTACAGTAAGTCTAGTAACGTTCATCACCATATGTACTTATAGAAATTGTTCTTTCTTCTTGCTATGATGACTTTTAAAATCTGCTCTCTTAGAAATTCAGTATATTTCCGCTACAATATGTTTCCATTCTTTTTACAGTTAGAATATTTTCCCCAAAAGTTTTATTCAATTTTAAAACTGACCTGGAATTTCAGTTTAGAAATACATGCATGTAGAGTATATATATTCTAAATATGCAAATACCAAACTGAAAAATGAAATTAAAAAAAAGGGCACTTAACATATTATGTAATTTTTAAAAGTATAACTTTCTTATTTAACAAAGTATAATATGGAAGTGATTGATTATAAGAAAATAAATTATTTTAAAAAATATATTATGGTTTCCCATATATCTTGTTTCAAGATAAAGAGTCATTTTTCCAAGTATTAGTCAAAATCTTTCTTATTTCCTTTAAAAATACATATATGTTTCACTTTGTTGTCATTCTTTGTCATAAAATCTACTTATATTTAATGTCTAAGAATTATAGTCTACACCAGGAATTAGTAATCATCTAAATGTAACTTAGAATATACATGCATGAGATCATGGCTACTTTCTTTTCTTTTCTTTATTTTTTTTTTACAAATAGTTTATTGTCAAGTTGGTTTCCATATAACACCCAGTGCTCATCCCCACAAGTGCTCTCCTCCATGCCCGTCTCTCCCCTCCCCCCCCACACCCATCAGTCCTCAGTTTGTTCTCAGCATTCAAGAGTCTCTCATGGTTTGCCTCTCTCCCTCTCCCCCACTCCCCCTTCTTCTCCCCCACGGTCCTCCTCCGTTAAGTTCCTCCTAATCCTCCTATACGTGCAAACATATGGTATTTGTCCTTCTCTGCATGGCTACTTTCTTAATGTAAATAAGCAATATATCTTGTCTTTTAAAGTCAACCTATAGGGGCACCTGGGTGGCTTAGTCGGTTAAGCATCCGACTTTCGCTTGGGTCATGATCTCGCGGTTCGTGGGTTCGAGCCCCGCGTCGGGCTCTGTGCTGACTGCCAGCTCAGAGCCTGGAGCCTGTTTCAGTCTGTGACTCCGTCTCTCTCTGACCCTCCCCTGCTCGCGCTGTCTCTCTCTCTCCTAGAAATAAATAAAAAAAATAAAAAAAAATAAAAAAACATTAAAGTCAACCTATATAGTTAAATTTTTTTCTTGTTCATGAATTTATTAATTTGCCAATTTTCCTGTATGTTCTATATTCAGAACCTTAGCAAATGTGGTTATTTATACAGTGAGTTCTCATTTAACCAGCTACTGTTAATGAAGCAAGTTACTCTACTTAGCAAACATATTATGATGAAATATATTTTTGTCTGATTTTTTTTCCTCCTTTTGAATAGTAATTATAAAATATGGTAGTAAAATAAAAATCATTAAAGCCCATGGGATTCTTCTTTCAATAGCCAGATCAGAGACAAATGATAATCTGCATTACTACACTTATCTGAGAATGGTGGTCAATAAAATTTTACAGAATGGAATTTAGGAATAGTTCAAGTAAAATAGGAGATAGAGTTCCTTTGTTAATTTATCCTCTTTGACAGTGACACATTTGTAATTTTTCACTCACATCCAGTTCCTGTGTTGTCAGAAATTTTTAATGAGGTATTTTTTTGAAATTTAGTTTCTTCATCAATTCCTTGAGTGTCATATATGTTTGTGGTTTAGAATCTAATTGAAGATGAGGGATTCCATTTGAATGTGAATAAGAAATAAGGGAATATTAAGTACTTTTTTCTTTGTGTTTGCCAGATATTCTGGACTCAGCTAAGGTTTGGGTAGCATTTCAGGCATGTGTATGCATAGTCTGATCCCTGGCCAGGTCACACAAATATCATTAAATGTACTGCTAGGGGACCCTGACTAGCTCAGTCAGTAGAACATGTGGCTTTTTGTTTTGTTTTAAGAGAGATTGAGAGAGAGAGAGAGAAGTGGGGCTCCCTTGGAGCTTCTGTTTTTACCCACAGCAGCCCGTGCTCACCTGAAGTGAAACGTGAACTCCCCCAAAAAAGGGCTTGTGCTCACCGAATGTGGGACCGAAAGTCACCAACTGTGAGATCATGACCTGAGAGGAAGTCAGATGCTTAAGGACTGAGACACCCAGGTGCTCAAACATGTGACTCTTGATCTCACAGTTGTGAGTTCAAACCCCATGTTGGGCATGGAGCTTACTTAAAAAAATAAAAATAAGTAAGTAAATAAATAAATAAATGTCCTTCTAGTAAACCTCCTTTCCCTTGTTATTCCTTGCTCTTTACCTCCACTTAAACTGCAGCATTTTATTGAACTGATACCTATGTTTCTCTCTGTTTATCTCCTTAAAAACTCCTACAGCCATTTTCTTTGGCCTCTGCAACATTCATACTTTAGTCTCCTTTGCTCTCTCATTCATACAAATATTCTCTTCATACATCCAGTTACTACTTTTTGCTTTTTTAGTTCCTACCACTATTAGAACTCTTTCTCTACTTTGGGGTTATCTTATTTTCACCACAATGCCAAACTCACCTATTGGTCACCGCTCTTGTGTGACTGCATGCTTTCCTCAATGATCCGGACTTGTCACAAGATTACAATGAATTCCTCTGAACCTTTCTCTCTTTAGTTGAATAATTTAGTCTCTATCACAACTAGAAATGAAGGTTCATATCTCTAACTGTCTTCAAGGTGAAAATATTTAAAGGAAAATGTAAAGATTGAACTCATTGTCATTCTAAACAAACTTAAATACAAAACCTTAGTTATCCCTGTCGTTTGTCCCTTACATTAAATATATGTATATGTATGTATATATGTATATGTGTGTGTATGTACATACTCACATATACATACACACACACACACACACACCCCTTGAAACATATTTCGGTTTTATCTCTCCACTTATATCTTGGCCACTGTCTTGGCTCAGGCCCCATATTTTCCTTACATGGTCTCTATTCTCACTTCTACTGTTACCAAATGATCTTCATGAAGTATAGCTTGGAACTCAACATTTCTTTATCTCACGATTTTTTTCATTTTTTAAAAAAATTTTTAATGTTTATTTATTTTTGAGATTCAGGGGCAGAGCCGAGCAGGAGTGGGGCAGAGAGAGATGGAGACACAAAATCTAAAGCAGGCTCCAGGCTTTTAGTTGTCAGCACAGAACCCTGACACAGGGCCTGAACCCATGAGCCATGAGATTGTGACCTAAGTGGAAATCAGATGCTCAACTGACTGAGCCGCCCAGGCGCCCCTCTTTATCTCACAATTTCTTAGGCTTGTATTTGAGAACTTTAATAATCCAGCTTCCCAATATGCTTTTCATACTCTTCCTGTCTTTTAGACTTTCCTATGTTACAAACAACTTGACGTTTTTTCTTTTTATTTGCATGTCTTCAGTTTATTTACAAAGTTGTACTTTACATGTAATTTCTCCACTTTTTATTTCTGATTTTTCAAAAATTACAAGGATTTCAAAGTCTGAAATTTAAGTTCTAAAAATCAGTAATTTCTCCCTCATAATAGTTTTCCAGATTATTTTCTGGAAGTGATCATTCTTATGACTCATTTTAACACTTCTTTGCTTACCTATTTCAAAGAATATTTTTTTGTTAAATTCTTTAAACATTATAGATGCTTTTGAGATTTCATCTACTTAATTATAAATTATTGAGGGTACTTTTGGTAGCATATGCATTATTTTATCCTTTACATTGAACATAGAATGACTTCAATATTAATGAGTTACACAAAATAATTTGCTATTTAAATATAATCTGCATTTAATTTTGTATTTATCTCATTGACTAACAGAATGAAGTCTATTTACCATGTTCTCATTGTAATTTAAATAATAAAAAGTTCATTTTATTTGTGAAATTTGAAGTATATTAGAAATATATTTAATTTGTGTTTTTCTCATTTTACTAGTACATATGACACATATGTCCACCTCTCTCCTTTTAAGAACAAATTATATAATTTTGGAGAAAAATGAAATTAATAATCTATAAGCAGATATATCGATTTCTTGAGTGATGAAAATAGCACTTAAGAATCATAACTGTCAGTTCTTCAGAGATTGTGCTAAAATAAAAGCAAACAAGCAACTATTGCTGTTCTTTCTTACTCTTTAGTACACTCTTCTGAATTAATTCTTAGTAACACCTACACTCTTGAAATCATTAAACGTTGTAAGAAATTTCTCCTTAATTAAGCATGCTCCTAAATTAAATATAAAATTTAATATTATGATAGGACTCAGTAGACAGAGAGGAAAAAAATTAAGACCTGAGGTCCCTGGGTGGGGGAAAAACACATATTTTTGAACAATGCTGGGAGTGTCTGACCTGACCGCAGCAAACTGCCTCAGGGGAAAGTTTCCTCTTAAGAATGTAACAGACACCACCCACTCTCCCTTTAGGTTCCCATCAGGAATTTGACAAAAGACCTGACTATAAATAGACCATTAAACCTATGACCCTCAAGGAACTATATGGTATATAGACCACCTCTCACACAATGGAGTTGAGTCAATCAGGAATAGACACCTAGAGTTATCAGACCAATGAGGGTAGAACAGAAGGAGCAAGGGGGAAAGAAAGTGGGGAAAGATGACTAAAATATTATAAAACAGGCCCCTGTCTATAGAAGCAAGTATTCACCTTCAAATGTACCCTCTCTGTAAAGAGAACGTTTGTGCTATTCTTCCTTTTTGATCATATACTCTAATAAACTTTTGCCGGCTACTCATTTTGTGTCCACCTCTTCATTCTTCGAAGCTGCAAGATGAGGAACCCCAGGTATTGAGGTAAAAAAAAAAAATCCTGCAAAAATGTTACTAAATCTGATTAGTTGTGAGCAGTAACAAAATAAAAGTAGTGTCAATGCACAGTTGGATCAGCATAAAGAGATGTAGTGGTAGATTTTCCTTAATATATTGTAAATAATATCTTTGAAGGACTCCTGGGTGGCTCAGTTGGTTAAGCATCGGACTTTGGCTCCGGTCATATTCTCACAGTTTGTGGGTTCAAGTCCTGCATTGGGCTCTGTGCTGACAGCTAGCTCAGAGCCTCAATCCTGTTTCAGATTTTGTATCTCCCTCTCTCTCTGACTTTCCCTTGCTTATGCTGTCTCTCTCTTTTTTTCTCTCTCAGAAATAAATTTTAAAAAACATTAAAAATAAATAAGTAAATAATATCTTTGAAAAAATTCAGCAAATACATTTTCTGTTTTGATTTCTTTTAGAATATATTCATAAATTAAAGAGTCTTATACATAATTTTAGTTTTGATGTTACACTTTTATAACTTTAATTAGGAAAGATTTTATTCCTTTAAAGTTGTTATATAGACTTTCTAAATTCTGATGACATTCCAATGAGTTTTCAAGGACTCTCTGTTTTCTTTGGATTTTTTAACTTTACGAAGAAGTAGAATAAGCAGGCACGATCAAATTACTATGTGAAAAGTAAACCTCCAAATAAAGGTTTGTGATTTAGATCACAAATCCCTTGTGATCTAAAATGTTTTCTTTCTTAACTTCTCACAAGTGCCTGGAAGCTAATTTAGAGAAATACATCGGTGGTAGTCCTCTTCCTGTATTCTGCATAGGAGTGGTTTCAAGTATTCTTAGTGTGAGTATGTGGCAGGGATAGATACAGAGGAGGCCTCTGAGGGAGAAATCCCTGTTAGACTCCATGTATCTTTCATGGAGAACAGCAGTGATTCATTTTGAGAAGTCTAATTAGGGGCTGCCCAATGGCTCAGCTGTATTGCTGTTTTCTGCCCTATACAGAGTGAGAGAATAAGGTTTCGTGTGTGTATCTATGTGCATGTGTTTACCTTGTTTATATGTTTAATCTTGATGGAGCCTGTTTTAGGCACAAGTGGGTAAACAGTAAATAACTGAATGAATTATAGGAAGTATTCTGGCTTCTCTAACTTATGCTCATAGTCTTAGTCCAAATGGAGTTTTTCTTTAACCCAGTTTTATCTATCCTTCCATGTAATCTCGCCCCTACTTATGATTTATGAACTCTGTTGCCTCAGATAAAAACTAAGTGATAATTTGGAATTTTTTTGGTGCTGTTGTTGTTGCTGTTTTGTTTTTGTCTTTACTCTGACTCACATCAGACTTCATGGAAATGAATACAAAGTGGATAATTCAATGCAAAGTTGTATCATCCTTTGAAAATTTCATGTTTTTCTCCTAAATTAGCTTAATTAAAGCACATCACAGCTACAAGAATTACAAATCTTAAGAATATCACCAAAGAATATACATTAATCTTATTAACACATAGGGGCCCATTTCAATGAAAAATAATAATCTTAAGTATAGATTTACAGATATCCTCTATAGTTTTCATTATAGAGAATTCTTATATTAACAAAAATAATTTTAAAAAGGAGTTTGCAGAGACTAAAGTCTCCATAAAAATTGCCATTGTCCTCAAGTTTGTTCTTTTGATAATTTAATCTTTTCTCTTCATAGCATCTTAATGCTGAAACTTGAAACTAAGTAAGAGTTTTCCTGGTAGGGAAGTTACTGTAAAACATTCCAGAAATAGTAAAGTCTAGTGAACTTTTTACTCATCCAAGACCAAATCTGCTTTCTCTAGACTAATAAAATCCCTCATTCCACTTTGCTTTTCTCTTAACCATTCAGCCTTGTACAGAGAAACGTTCCTTTAATAATGTAAATTAGATCCTTTCATTTCCATTCTTAAAGCCTTAAATGGATTTTCATTGCTCTTAAAATAAAATCTGCACTTCTTTCCATGATCAATAAGTCTGATTAACCTCATTCTGCCTAATTCTCCAAATTTACTCCTTACTATTGCTACTCAAACTAGATCTAGTCCTCTCCCATTGACATTCTTTCTCAGCTCCTTAATAAAGCCAAGCTTTGTGTAGCCTCCATGAGTTTTTATATCAGTTCTCTCGTCACATGCTTAATTCATTTTAACTATTTGGCTCACATGTCACATCTTTAGGGAGGCTTTCCATTGTAAATCCAATTAAGCACACACACACACACACACACACACACACACGGTATTAGTTGATTCTCAGAACCAAATACTCAAAGGAAGAGTAGTATTTTCCAAGACATACTGTTGATTGTAGTCATCTAAGAGGGTATTTTAAATATCATTTATTTATTCTAATTTTATAAAACTTATTAATGTTTATTTATTTTGAAAGAGAAGCAGAGAGTGAGCAGGGGAAAGGTAGAGAGAGGGAGACTCAAAATCCGAAGCAGGCTCCAGGCTCCGAGCTATTAGCACAGAGCAGAACAGCACTTGAACCCAGGAACTGTGAGATCATGACCTGAGCCAAAGTCAGATGCTTAATCTACTGAGTCACCCAGGTGCCCCATGTTATATATTTATAAATTTGCTGAATGATTTTAATAGAGACTTAGAGTATACAAACTAATTATATTGGAGGAAAATACATCTGATATATTCTCCACTTTTAAAAGATTCATTTAAATCATACCATTGTAAAATATTGAGTAAAAACTAGTTAAGCCAAGACTTGATTAATATGAATCCATATTTTCCTTACATCAAAATTAATGATCTTGTCATTATACTGCACTTAATTCCAAAATGAAATCAAGCAAACAAATAAACAATTAAAGACAACCAAAAATCCTAGTTCCATCAGAAGCAAATGACCTGGAGGAGGAGACATGTAAGTGCTCAGGAAGGGGTGCGTGGGTGGCTCAGTAGGTTGGGCGTCGGACTTTGGCTCAGGTCATGGTCTAATGCTTCAATTTGTGGGTTCAAGCCCCACATCAGGCTCTGCGCTGACAGCTCAGAGTCTGCTTTGGATTCTGTGTCTCTGTCTCTCTCTGCTCCACCCACATTTGCACTCTGTGTGTGTCTCTCTCTCTCAAAAATAAATAAACATTTAAAGAATTAAAAATAAATAAGTGCTCAGGGAAAACTTTATTCCCGCTTAATGTGGATGGTTATTCATTAACATCGTATTCCCAGCTCCATGTCTCTCTTTCCCTTCCATTTACTCCTAGCCTGAATGGGAGGGTGATCTTTTTTATTGCTTAATTAAAGAGGAAATGGGCATATTTTAGCTTCTTATTTCTTCTTGTTTTCAGGATTTGTCTTCCTGAACAGAGGACTGCTTTATGGGTTGCTTTTTCATGTCATAAATTATCCAAGTACTGGTCCTCAGATTGTGGTTGCCTAACATGCCATGTGAGTAGTCAGAAATCTTTTAGTCCTTTTTCAATGTTAGGAACTCCATTACTGCAGCATGCCCAGATCTCACTGTGCTTTATCATCTATCTCAATAATGAAAACAATGTGTAAATCTGTATGTATCTTATCCTTTATGTCTGTTTCTCAGTCAGTTCAGGGCTTGGGCAGGAAAAGGAAAAGTGTCATTTTTGTGGCCCAATCAAACCTCAATGAAGTATGAATAAAGAACAATAATGAGATGAGACTTAGAAGAATCTGACTTTTGAAATTGTACCTAACAAATATAATGATATATGATATAGGGAAGTCTTAGTTAGAAAACCTCTTCTAGGGTTAAAAATATCTAAATCCAAGTTGTATTTGGGTATCATTCTACACAATAAAAACTTAAATAAGGTAAATAGATAAGGGAATTCAAATTCTAAATTTGAAGTGATTCGCTGCTGTTTTGGGGCCTGTGTGCCTATACAATTCTCAACATGCTTTAAACCAGGTCACAGTCCATCTCCTCTGTGATGATTTCCTTGATTTGTCAAACACTAAGATATTACTTTTATTCAAATTTCTTCTATTTTGGCTCAATATGATACCAAAATCAAGCTAATTTCATATTTTTATAGGTTTTTTATCTTTGTTTTGAACTATGACTTAAATCTTTTACTTTTCATATGATTCCTCAGTTGATTAAATATTATCATGTTAACTAGATTAGACTTTTTATGGATTAAACTTTACCATGGATTATAAATTTTTGTATCTCCATAGTACCTTGTACTGCTCCTTTAGAGCTAGCTCATAACTCAATTAATTATTGTTGGTTTTATCTTTTAGTGCATAGCATAGCAAAAATCCATTTGCAGTGAAAAAGAGGACCAAAAATTACCTGTATTTGAACTTTACTATCAGTTAAATAAGCCCATCAGAAAACATGTTGTGCAATGAGGAAAGTATATTTATGGAAAAAGAGCAGGATGAATAAGAAAGTTGAATAAATATAATTTGTATGAAAGAATAGGTGCTCAATCAATCAATCAATAAGCATTTATCCAGAACCTACTCTGTGACAGGCATTGTGCCTCGTGCTGAGGATACATCCCTGAACAAGTCAAACATTCCCTCCTGTCTTCATAAACGTACAGTCTTATAAGAAAAGATAAACAGCAAAAATAATGACAACACATTTGGTTGACCATGTGAATATTTACCGCTCACTGAATATTATGTATTCTTAATACAAATAGTCCACAGCTTAAACACAGAAGCTCCACACACAATTTCTCAGCAAGAAAAGTGCAGGGAATGGGATTCATCATGTCAGTATGTTGGTGTGGCAGTTTATGTGTATGAGGTGAATCCCAAATTGAATTTATATGTTAAATTAATTTACATGTTGGAAATACAGCCTTCCCTCTGTAAATAAATAAATAAATATATAAATAAATAGAATGTCACCACAACATTTCACTGTTACTGAGCCACAACCAAGCAAAGCAAAAATGCATTTGACCTTCCGGGGGGATATTTTGGATTTACACCAAAAATGGAAGGATTTTCTTTTCTTCAGGATAGAGCCTGGCCACTGAATGTCTGTATAGAAAAATTAGAATGAACTGAGGCTTTATGTGGAGTTGGAGAACATTTTAGAATATAGGAAACTAAATGGACATAAAATTCTTCTCTTCAAGAAACCATTTTAAGTAGTTTTATTGTGTACTCACAGAAGTCAATTTAACTGACTAATCATCAAAGAGATAAAAACAAAAAAGAACAAGAAAGGAAACATAATTAAACAGTGTCTCCTATTAATCATATTTGAAAATGTTCAAGTATACCTAGTTATCACCTTAAATAAGAGGTGGCTAAGGAGGGAAAATAACAGGGGGTCAGAGAACAGGCAAGAGTGGTGATGCATAAAATGCATGGAAATGTCTTGAATGCTGGATAATGTACATTTGCATTACAAGCTTATTGATCCAGTTGGTGAGGTTATAAGCCATTTCAGCAGAGAATCTTTGTCTAAAAGTGTTTTATTTGGTGTTTCTTGAAATTATATATAGGTCCAAGAGGAAGATTCTAACAAAATTTGACTTTTTATTTACATTCTCTATCAGATATAATTTTATAACTCTTTTCTTGCTTATGTGTTGAGATAAGAATAGACTTATTGATGGAAACATTTATAAAAATAGATTGCTCAACCCATGCTTAAAGCTTCTGACATCTGGCTATTACCATTTACAGTGTCTTTCACAGAGGTAGGTAGCTTTTTCTTTTCTTTCTATTTTCAGATATCCTTGGAAATTTCTATGTACTTATGAGGCAAATCACATTCCTATGTTTGCATTATCTTGCTAATATATTCAAATGATTATTATTTTTAACAGTTTCATTCATCAGGAGAACAACATTCCAACATTCATTGTGCTTTACAGTGTAATAAAATTATCTTACATATTAGTATTAATACAACAAAATTTCTAACTTGCAGATTCTGCTAATAGTTTAATCTGATGTGATACTTAAAAATGGTTCAATGTTTCCACAAATCACTGGGATGTGGGACGAAATTGACTGAATTGATCTGTTGTTCTGCAGCTCTGTGGGGCAGAGCCTGGGCAAATGGAAGAGCTCTTTTCTGAGTCCTGGCTTGCTATCTGAATAGTGACCATATCAATTATTAGCAGCACTTGTCATCTGCCTTGTGTTCTTAGTAGCTGCATAAATCTTTTTGCCAAATGAAATCATCTCTATGAGAGCATAGGAAATGTCAGACTGGGTTACACAAGTGATCCTTCTAATCCTAAATTCATTCTTGACAGAGACTTCTAGGACTATTTTATGGGAAGATATGGCTGTACCACATGGCATCAAGTATTTTCAACTGAAGACCTATTGGACACACCTTAATCTTTCATTATCTACTTACTATAAAAATATCATATAAGCTTAATGATTTCAAATTTACTTACATCATGTAGCATATCTTGGGATAATATAGCAAATATCAAGCAATATTAAAAATAAGTAGATTAATCCCAGTGTATCGGGCAGTGTTCTCCAGAGAAACAGAACTGATAGGACTCCATAAATAGAAAGAGGTTTATTGCAAGGAACTGACTTACATGATTATGGAGGCTGGCGGGTCCCAAACCTGCAGTGTGGGCGGTAGGCTCAAGTCTCAAGAGGGCTGATGGTGCAGATCTAGTCCAAAGGCTTGGAAGGCAGAGACTCAGGAGAGCTGACTTTCCAGATCCAGTCAGAAGCAGTCCAATAGAAAATTTCCTCTTGCACAGGAACGTCAGTCTTTCTGTTTTATTCAGGCCTTCACCTGATTGAATGGGGTCTACTCACAATGGAGAGCAATCTGCTTTACTCAAAGTTTACCCATTTAAGTGTAAATCTCATCCCAAAACACCCTTCAAGCTGATGCACAAAATTAACCATCATAGCCTGTTAACCACAGTTCTGCCTTGTACTTACTAGCAGTGTCTGAACACCCGCAGGCTGCAATCACAACTTTTTATCTGATACTCATCTTGAAATCTTCACAACATACTCAGTTCTCTGAATGTTGTGTGTCTCGGAATGACACACAACAGGTATGATTTTTAGAATAACAACAACAACAACCAGTTGGCAAAGAAAACAGGACTTTATTTTTTGATAACTAAATCTCAACTTTTTCCTCATTTTTATAAACTGCAAAAAAAATGTAGTCAGTTCAATGTAAACAGACTTGCTTTATTATGCCTTGTGTAAGAGCTTCGGTTGAATTATTTCAGGGTATTTTCCTACTTGCTTTCCTTTCCTAGGACACTGTTTATGTTTCTGGAAGTTTATATTCTGTTATGGCATCAAGGAAACCAACTGGTCAATGGTAGTCCCTGCCGATTCGGGATCTGGCTGAGGCCTACATATGTTTGGTCTGGATGGCTCTCTTTACCCACAGTAACATCTGCTAAGATGGTCTTCAGGGGCAGAATCCATGCAGCTAAGTCTTCAAGATCTGAAAGTTCTACGTTTTACTAAATAATCCATGTCTCTGAGTGAACAGTTAGCTCTTTCCTCATCCTACTCTAGTGGAACGAGAGGGCTGGTACATCTGTGGCAGGTCTCTTTCTTTCCCTCCTGTTCTACACTCAAACATGGTGTTGTCCCACCAAAGCGGTGCTGGGAAATTCTGCCAAGCTCTCACCTTCCAGAGCACTAGCAGGGAGTTAGGAAACAAAATTCTCTCCACTCTCAGATTTCACTAAATATCCCTAGAGGTCATATCATATTATTGCCCCAGTGACAACAAGGCTTAAGTGAAACTAGACACAAACACTCCCTCAAGCATTCTAATACCATCTATCTCTAGTCTTTATATTTCTGCTTTTCTTCCTTCTCCTTCACTGTCTTAAAAATTATATTAATCTTCAAGTAAGAGAAATAAGAACACCAAGAAGCATTTTCACAAATCAAAGTTGTAGAACATATTTTGACCTACTCATATGGAAGAGCTAGGATTTAGAAATGCAAAACACTTTCCTACGCATAATTATTGAAACCACTAAGAAATACTGCGGGGGGGTGGGGGATGTCTAAAGACAGAATTGGCTTTTTCACCATTTTTCTCATGTTTCTGTGGCAGCAAACACAGATTTCCTGCCCTGATGCTTGATATGAGACTTAGAGAAGAAAAGAACTAATAAGGAAGGAAATCATATCTATTCATAATTGTGGTTACAGCTGGAGGATAAAACCTGTTTCTACTCTATTTGCAAGTCCTACGTTTAAAATACAATAAAAGCATAAAGAGACAAGAACAATAAGAACTTAGAGGTGACCAGAGTAGATTAAAAATGTCAAATTATTTGTTTATGTTGTTTTGCAGATGGATGAATGATAATTGACTTAAAGCTTCTTCTTTTTTTTTTTAATAAGAACCGTCAGTACAGAAAGCCAATAAGATGTAAGATTGTTTGTGCCACAAAATCCAGGAATGTCATAAGAAATCTAGGTAACGATACCTTTGAAAATATGTCATTGTATGGGACTAAAAAGAGAATTGGTGACAGATATTTTAAAAAATTTTTTTTATCTTTATTTTTGAGAGAGAGAGAGCGGGTGGGGGCCCACGCGCGTGAGTGGAGGAGGAGTGGAGAGCAAGGGAGACACAGAATTAGAAACAGGTACCAGGCTCTGAGCTGTCAGCACAGAGCCCTACACAGGGCTCAAACCCACAAACTATGTGATTATGGCCCGAGACAAAGTCGAACTCTCAACTAACTGAGCCACCCAGGTGCCCCAAGAATTGGTGAAAGATAATTTAAGTTCTAGTTGGAATCCAAATAGATAACCTCCAAGCCAAACAGCCTATTTGACTACTTTGTAGTGAGAGAAGACAAGTATAATTGTTAGTGGAACTTAAACAAAGGATTCTGAACTTTGGGAAAACATGCCCTATTGAAAGAAAGAAAGGAAATAAATAATAATTCTGTATTTTTAATGCTTAAAAATCCAGCGGTTTTTTTCTTGATTAGTTTCCAGAATGCTAAGTATCACCCCAAAAACCATCTGGTAATAAAGGACTCCCTTCTGGAGAAACTGGAAAGCCTAAGAGATGTGTACCACCAACCCTAACATTTGAGAATCTTCCAGCAAAAATGATCAATCCGTCTGCTTGATCACCTTAATATTAGACACTCTGTTGACAAACCTTATCCAAGGAAACAAAGACTATTCCTTAAATATGACAATTATCCGAGAATAACTGAGGATTTCAAAAGCTCTTACAAAGGAAAGGTAGGGAAGAACAACTAAGGTATAACAGAAATACAGAAAGCAAGAAAAAATGAAACATTTGTGTAACATAGTTAACATCCTCAAATATTAAAGACATTATTACACTCATTAAACAAGATAGGATGTCTAGGAAAATAAAACACATGAGATAGGAAGGGAGGAAAGCTTTGAAAATAAAATTTAAATATACAAAATACCGAAGTAGATACACTACTGTGTAAAATGTGATAGAAAAAAAGTTGAATTGATGGCAAATTTGGGACCACCTTTTATAAAGAAAAAAAAGAAAAATACAAAAAAAGCAATAGTAGAAAAGATAATAGAAGACCTGCAGGGAGGCAAAATATTGAAATAATATAACTTTCACATAAAATATGCAGAGGAAATCATCCATGTGGTAATATAAGCAAGTAGAGAAGGAGTCCGCTGAATGCAGAACAAAGTAAATAAAAAAGATCCCCACCAAAGCATATTACTGTGATATTTCAGAATGTTAGGCAGAAAAACAGAATAAAATGTTGTCATTCTAGATTTTCACACTCCGGTTTCTACAGTATAAATAAGAACCTGAAAAAAAGGTGTCTACCCATTGCTTCCACAGATAATCATTTGTCCTCTGTAACTGATACTCTTGGACGTGTAAGAAGCCTCTACTGGAAACCAATCTAGAATGCAGTAGAAATTATACTCTACTTCGGTGTCACAGCTTTGGTTGCTGTTTAGATTAAGCGCTCCACTAGTTATGTGTTCTTCACGTAGACTTTCTTCCTGAACCTTTACTCATCCTCATCATGTTGCAATGCAACTGTAATTCACAAAGCCACTTTTATCTGAAGTTCATGCTCCAGTGTCTTATTTTTAAGTATTTATTGAATATTCATCAAGATTGACCCACTGGTCCTTCAGACCCTCTGTGGTTAATATAGTTTTCTGGCTTGTTTAGGTAATTACTAATAGTACTGAGGGGAAGAAACTAATTGCCTTACTAATGCCATTCATTGCTTCTTACTTAGCAATAAAACTTTTGTATTCGTGGCAAAGTATCCAGGTAAAAATTGCATTTCTTAGACTACATTGCAGTTACACATGATTATGAAACTAAATTTTTCTCAATGATATATTGTGTTGGATTTCTGAAAATCCTTCTTAAAATTAAAGACAGTGGAGAAACACTTTTTGTTCTTCTTCTTCCTTCCACTTTTTGTCTAGACTATGTGTGTAATATATTTATTAAAGAAAGTAACATCTTTAGTTAAAAACTTTATCTATCTCTCTCTCTAAAATAAAATTAAGAAAAATTTAAAAACAGGGGTCACTGGGTGGCCCAGTCAGTTGAGAGTCCTATTCTTGATTTTGGCTCAGGTCATGATCCCAGGATCATGGGATTGAGCCCCATGTGGGGCTCTGAGCTGAGTATGGAGCCTTTTCAAGATTCTCTCTCTCTCTCTCTCTCTTTCTCTCTCTCCTTCTGCCTCTCACTCCCTTTACCTCGTGCTCTCTCTCTAAAATAAAATTAAAAAAAAATTTTTTTAATTCTTCTTGGAGGAAACTCCAGGGATATTTCAAGGTGAATTCTACCAACATTTATGAACAAAATAACATCAATTCTACCCAGTTTTTCCAAAAAGTAGAAGAAAAATGAACACTTCCTACCTCATTTGTAAGGCTAGTGTTCATCAAACAAACACAAATACAAACATATATTAATATAAGTATGCATGACTTAGTATCTGTACTTACAATTCATTAGTTGCTTTCCCAAGGATATATAGATTCATTACATTCCTTTAACAGTAGGTATACACAAAAATGCTGATTCAAAGGGGCACATGCACCCCAATGGTTATAGCAGTGCTATCAACAATAGCCGAAGTATGGAAAGAGCCCAAATGTCTATTGACTAACGAAGGGATAAAGAAAATGTGGCATACATATACAATAGAATATTACTTGATGAAAAAGAATCAAATCTTGCCATTTGCAACAACATCAGTGGAACTAGAGTGTATTCCACTAAGCTATATAAGCCAGTCAGGGAAAGACAAATATCGTATGATTTCACTCATATGTGGAATTCAAGAAACAAAACTGATGAACATAGGGTAAGGGAAGCAAAGACAAGATAAAAACAGAGAGGGATGTAAACCATAGGAGACTTTTAAACAGAAAACAAACGAGGGTTGCCAGAGGGGTGTTGGGTGAGGGGATGGGCTAAATGGTGATGGGCACAAAGGAGGACACTTGTTGGGATGAGCATTGGGTGTTGCATGTAAGTGATGAATCACTGGATTCTACTCCTGAAACCAATATTATACTGTATGTTAACTAACTTAAATTTAAATAAATTGATTTAAAACAAAACAAAACCAAAGAACATTAAGTACACAGGATCTCAAAGATTTCCAAATCCTCACAGTTGTGAAGAGTAGCAGTATTCATGGAGATATGCAGATTTGATGTTACATTAAAGGAAAGAATTGAAAGATCAGAATTGAATTACGTTCTCAATGCTTACAAATATAAGCTTGTAAGAAGAATATGTTTATGCTATTTCCTGTACTCATAATTTATTTAAACCACATTCATTTGTAAAATGAACAGAAAAAGGGATAGCAAGACATGCTATTTTTGGAAATATTCTATGCAAAATAAAAACATGTGTGAACAGAATCTATTTTACAAGTTATAGCACATTTCAAATAAGCCGTAAACTCAAATTATAACAGCAATGTAGTCGTACCAAGATAAGTAAACAAGGCTATCTCTTCCCAGTCATTCACTGAAAATTATATTCTTTGGTGTCTCTAAGTTCTAAAATGTGCTGGTGGCTGAAGATATAAAGGACACATAAAGAAGAATGGGGCTTAAGTAGCATCCACAATAGTTCACAATCTAATTTGTGAGATAGACAAATAATTATATATTTACAAAGTTAAGGGCAATGGAAGATAATGCATTTGGCAGTAGAGTGGTGCTCGGCCTGGAAGATTGTAAATTGATTCTTGGAAAAGTAATTACCTGTATAACGACCTGTAGGATGAAGTGGCTATCCCTTGTTGGAAATGAAGGAGATGCAGGGAGAGGGGCGAGAGAGAATTGTAAGCAGCAGACATAGCAAAATCAAAGGTACTCCCGCAAAAATTGCATCTTATTATGCCTGGGAAACTAAAAGAGTAACTTGGCTCTTTAGCAGTTTGAAGGGAGTGAGAGAATGTTAGGACTGAAGATCTATTCTAGCCCTTGCGTGGTTGATGTTGCATACCAGCTTTACCTAGTAAGTGCTGTGGTCTGTTAAAGAGTTTTCGATAGGGAAGAAACTGAAAAGTATTTGCATAGATCACCTTTATGGCTATTAGAAAAATTGTGAGAATGGAAACAGGGAATGATGGTGTTACAACAAGATTTCTGGCCTCAGGAAGAATGTGCTTATTTGAAAAACTCAGGCAAGACACCTGGGTGACTCAGTTGGTTAAGTGCCCAACTTTGGCTCAGGTCATGATCTCATGGTTAGTGAGTTTAAGTGCAAAGTCAGGCTCTGTGCTGACAGCTCAGAGCCTGGAGCCTGCTGCAGATTCTGTGTCTCCCTCTCTCTCTGCCTCTCCCCCACACACATTCTGTCTCTCTCTCCCCAAAATAAATAGCATTTAAAAAAATAAAAACATAGTTTAAAAAAGGAAAAAGAAAATAAACAGGAAAAATAAAGGAAAAATAGGACAATGCTTGGTGCTTGGCTTCATGTGTTAGCATAGGGGAAGGATAGGAAGACATTCATTCTAGGAGGGTTACTAGGGAGAGCGATTTAGCCATACATATAGTAAAGAAAAAGGATATATTAGGAGAAAGGCAGGAAAATGAGTGTTTTAGATATTTTGAAATGCATACTGTTGTGAATGACTTTGTGGGAAATATAGAGAGAGAATTGATAACAAATTCCAAAATTTGGAGGGAGGGGTGTGACCTGATAGAGGTGGAATGAGCTCATGCAAGAAAAGAGTGTACAGAGGGCAATGGACAAAGAAGTTTACCTTCTGGAATGTAAGAGTATTGGTTTAAACAAAGACACTGTACCAAAAAAGTTAAATCAACATTTTTTTCCTGATAGATATTGAGATGCAAATTTTCTCTAAGCATTAAATACCAGGAAGTTAGCATTAAAATGACCTCTCTAGAAGAGCAATTGTAAAATGTCTGTGGATTATCTCCATCCCAATTTTACAGTTAATCACTATTGACCCCAAATCATATTTTTCCTTACCTTATAATCTTTTCCCTATAATCTTAGTAAGTAAATTCTTGTTGTAAGCAATTTTTTCTCAAAGTAAAGTATTTTATGGAGCAAATTATACAAATATATAATAAAAATTACTAGGAAAATACATGAAAAAATGATTAATACACAAATATTAATTGTTGGACTTGCAGGTAATAGGAGTTGACATAGGTCTATTACATTACTGTCCCTGCGAAACTTTATTGAACCTGCAAAATAAAATAGTATCAGTTTATATTTGTTTTAATATAAACCAAGTAATTGTCTTATTATCCACCAGTAACAAAGAGCAGCTAATGCAGGACCGGAACTATGTATAGTATGTGCTCAAGAAAAATTATTATCTGTGAAATAAATGTCTTAATAGAACCTCAAACATACCCCTCATTCCTCTTGTTCAAATAATCTGATGACAACCTCAAACTTGTCCTGAGTCCCTGAGTACTTATAAAAGACGGAAAATACTTAAATTTTCAGACACTCAGCAATAGTTTTTGACCTCATGATGGCCAGGAGCTTTCAGGCCAGCGGTGCTGTGTCTGAGCCTTTGCCTTTTTATATTCTAATCAAATAGACGGCATAAACAGCCCTGGAAAGAAAGAATAGAAATCCTTAAGTTTTTTTACAATTCCTATTTTAATGAGAAAACATGTTTTCAATGGTTTTTTCAATGGTTTTCTCTCCTTTTCTATTCAGCATTAAAAACAATTTTTTTTGCTTAGTGTTTCCTGTTTGATTGAAGGTTTATATCTGGTTCACCCTTAATACTTTTATCCGGAGATGAGGAGGGTTTTTATGGGTTATTACTTTTGGGGAATGCTCTGAATTTTGCATCCTGTTCTTAGGTGCTGTGAAACAATGAGAACCAAATTTCAACTTCACCAAAACATACAAATGCCAGGAGCCTGAAAGCTGTCTTTATCCGTATTTTTATATCTCCCTGGCTACTCTTCCGCCCTTAGTTTTTGGTAAGAGAGCTACTTTATTTCTTCCAGCTCACTGGCACATTTAGGAGGACTTTTTCCCCATCACTGTCATCATAAGCAAATCCTTACTGCTGTTTTTGTTTTGTTTTGTTTTGTTTTGTTTGCAATGGAGATAATCTAGTTACTTAAACAGAACTATTAACAGAAACTAAAATTCTAGCTAGTTATTTTTGATCATTAAGGCTTCAATTCAAAGATAAACTCATTTGTGAATTATTCACTGACTCTCAAAGATAAGTTAATGCACTTTCTGCCATCCACATATTTTTAAAAAACTCTACTTTTATTGTTGTATATTATGTTGTAAATTTTTTTCAAACACTTTGAGCTCCTTTAGATGTGTGCAATTTATTAGTTAGCTTTGTGTCCCAGAGACCCACACTTTCTTTTCTATAACTTGACCACGGGTGTTCCTAAGGGATCTTGTATTATCAAAAAAATTGAAATTAAGTAATTGTTTCTGTGAAAGACAGCAACATTGATAATAATAAAGAAGCTGTTGGTCTGTATCTTTTTATATTCATAACAAAATTATTTTTTCTGAAAACTGTTGACTTTTACAACAATGATTGTTTTGTTATTTGTTGAATTAAAAGTAATTAGATATTTTATGGAAATAGGGAAAAGTCTAATTGATCCTTTATTTGGCCTCTGTTCTATAATTTCCATGTCTCAGTTTCCTCCATCACCTTTGACCTTAACCTTGAATTTGCCTTGCAGCAGAGTTCATAATTGTAATACACACATAAGAAGAACACAAGAGTGTCTTTTCAGCAAACTATTCAGTAGCTCAAATGCAGTGCTCAGTTGTTATGCTTTATAAGTTACAGCTTTATTTTTTTAATTTTTTAAAAATGTTTTATTTTATTACTGAGACAGAGAGAAACAGAGCATGAGTGGGGGAAGGGCAGAGAGAGAGGGAGACCCAGAATCCCAAGCAGGCTTCAGGCTCTGAGCTGTCAGCACAAAGCCCGATGTGAGGCTCAAACCGTGAGATCATGACCTGAGCTAAAGTCGGACCCTTAACCGAATGAGCCACCCAGGCTCATTAAAGTTACAGTCTTAATTGTGCTCATTATAACCAATAACAGAACTTGAAATGCAAATAGTCTACCCTTGGTGATAAATCATGGTATTTTGTGAAATGAAACATCACAGTATGAAGAAATAATTCTCCTGCTAGGTTTGTATTGGTTGCTTAATTTATAATTGTTCTGTCAATAATGACCTTAAAAGGATTTGTGCAACTGTATTTCAGCCAATTAGAAGGTGAAGGCAAAATGGGACCCCTGAGTGGCTCAGTTGGTCAGGTGTCTGACTCTTGATTTGTTTTTGGCTTAGGACATGATCTCACAGTGGTGGGTTAGAGCCCTGCTTTGGGCTCCATGCTGACAGTGTGGAGCCTGCTTGGGATTCTCTCCCTCTCTCTCTGCCTTTCCCCCACTCATACTCTTATTTTCTCTCAAAATAAATAAATAAACTTTTTTAAAATGTTGAAGGCAAACTATTTTTATGGTATAATGATAACATTTGTAGTGTAATTTTATAGTTTAAGAAACATTGGTGGATTCACACAGGACTCATCATTTTCAGTTAACTAAGGATGAACAGAAATAATAAGATGATGAGCCCTAAGGGACCTCTGTGCATGAATTGGAAAAAGAGGAGCTCATTGGAGAAGGTATGACTTTTACCTACTATTCGCAAATATGTCCAAAGACCATTTTCCAGATTTCTGGGTATTTTTCTTTATAGAAGATAGGGAAAGCTGATGATCCTTAAAACTATCTGGCAACTTCAGAGAATGAGGTTTATTTATACAGTAGACCCCCATCATTCATAGGGAATACATTCCCGCAGTGGATGCTTGAAACTGGAGATAGTACTGAATCCAAAATATATATTATGTGTTTTCTTATACATACATGCCTGTGATAAAGTTTCATTTATAAATTATGCATAGTAAGAGGTTAACAACTATAAATAATAATAAAATAGAACAAGTATTACAATATACTGTAATGAAAGTTAATGTGAATGTGGTTTCTCTCTCAAAATATCTGATTGCACTGTACTCACCCTTCTCCCTGTGATGATGTGAGATGATAACATGCCCATGTGGTGAGATGCAGTGAGGTGAATGACAGAGGCACTGCGGTATCGTGTTAAGCTACTGCTGACCTTCTGAGGATGTCAGAAGAAGGATCATCTGCATCTGGGCCAAAGTTGACCACAAATAACTGAAATTGCAGAAGGTAAAACCACAGATAATGGGAGACTACTATATACCACCTGAATTAATCACAGATTCCAATAATTCAGTAGTATTTTTATCTCCATCTTCCAAATCTGCTTTTATTTGTTGGCTATAACTTCTTATACTGCTAATGATGTCTGACATGAAGGAGAAACTTAAATATGCTGAAACATAGTCTGATCTTGAAATCTGATATTCAATTTAAAAGTAGAGAAAATATTCTACTATAGATTTGAACATACAAAATATGTAGTTTTTAAATGTATCATTCTAGAACTTTATAAACATCAATGTTTTATTAATTGAATCTATTTTCACTAATGCCTCAAAATTTTTTGAATATATCTATTAATGTTACAGCCAAAAGTCATGTACCAATCCTGTTAAAGTTATTTGTAACATCTCCTTTCTGTCTTTTAAAATCTAATAAAGTTATGATATTTTCCAACATAGGAGTAATAACAATTTATTTTTATATAGTTGTATAGTGTTATTATTACTGTTGATATTTTTAAAGCTAATATTTATTCTGTACTTACTATGTGCCAGCTACTGTGCAAAGCACTTTATAACCACCATCAGTTTTCTTATTCCTTATAAAAACACTTTGAGGTAGACATTTTTATTCTCATTTTACCCATGAGGAAAACAGGACTTATAAAGTTTAAATAATTTGACTAAGTATACACAGCTGGGAAAGGCTCAGAGAGGATTTGAAGCTAGATGGTGATTTTGAGAACTATAACTTTGTGTTAATATAGACAACTTTCTTTTTCTTGCAAAAACCTCCTTGTTAAAACAGGAACAACTAACAAATTGGCTTAGTGAACTCAGCTGTGTTTTTGTTTTTCCGCAGGGAGCATGGAGATCAACATTAATGTTCCTTGTTAGGTTCATTCATAGAACTAAGTCTGTGGATGCAATGTATTAGGTTAAGTGTTAAATCTTAAATAAAATCTTCCATTTTCATCAGGTGACACATAGAGCTATAGAGGAAAAGAAGAAAACCTTTTTCATCAAATGATATAGTGTCCTAGTGTACAGGACTGAAACTGTGGTGATGGAAATGTTCTGCACCATCCAATATGGTAGCCAGTAGCCACCTGTAGCTATTAAGCATTTGAAACGTGGCTAGCATGACTGAGAACGTATATTTAAATTTTTTACTTAACTTTGATTAATTTAAATTTAAATATGAGAGTCACAATGAGGTTGGTGTCTACTTTATAGTTCTAGGTGATTTCATCCAATCCAAACGATGGCTTCCAATTATAATCCCTGGATTTCTTAATAATATATTGAATTGTTAGCTAGCATTTCAAAATGAATGTCTAAAAGGCATCTCTGTCTTCATATGTCCAAATTCTTGGTTTTCATTGAAAAGCAGCAGCTTTTGTTATCATTCCGTCTTGAACAAAGCAATCTTCTGTACAGTCTTTAGGTCAGGATAAAAAAACCTGAAGTCATCCATAATGTCTCTCCTATATCACACAGCTTATCAATAAAAATACATGGAGTCCTTACCTTCAAAATTCTATCAACTGTTTACCAAATCTAGAACTACACCCTACTCTAAGCAATATTCATTTCCTCCCTGGACTACAGTAGCTACTTTCCAATTAGTCTTCCTCCTTTCACTCCGACTGCCATACACTCATCACTCTTAACCAGTTTTCATTGTCTTTGTTCTCAGATCAGATTTCTCTTCCAGCTTCACAAGCTGACTATAAGTCTGAGCCAAACAGCCTTCTCTGTGGAGTCTTTGAATTCACCCATTTCTCTAGAATCATCTCTTTTCAGATATCCTTAAGACTCCTTGACTTCATTTGGCTTCTACTCAAATATTACCTTATTAGGAAATCCTTTCTGAATTATCTTTTTTAGTCAGCACTTCTTCCCCTTACCTGACCTTATATTTTATATTAATATTTCTATTTTGTTCTGTCTCCTCCATCTAGAATCAATGAGCAGTGTAGCCAGAACACTTTTGTTCACTACTATAACCTCAAAGCATAGAAGAGTGTGTTGTAAAAAACACACTTTGTTGTACTAAAGTAGCACAATAATTATATACTTATATATGTATATAATTATATATATTTATATCTAATGTTTTAGTTTTATTTGTTTATTTTATAAACTATTGTTTTTAAGTTGGGGCACCTGGGTGGCTTAGTTGGTTAAGCATCCAACTCCAACTCAGTTTATGATCTTGTGAGTTTGAGCCCCACATCCAGCTCTGTGCTGAAAGCTCAGGGCCTGGAGCCTGCTTCAGATTCTATGTCTTCTTCTGTCTCTCTGCCTTTCCCCAACTCATTCTCTCTCTCTCACTCACTCTCTATCTCTCTTTTTCTCTTTCTCAAAAATAAATAAACATTAAAATTTTTAAACCATTTTTAAGTTTATTTATTTATTTTTTAGAGAGTCAGATACTGTCTCTGACAGAGGGACAGGAAAAGAGGGAGAGAGAGAATCTCAAACAACCTCAGGCTGTCAGCACAGAACCTGACGTGGGGCTCAAACCCATGAAACTGTGAGATCACCTGAGTCAAAACCAAGAGTCTGACACTTAACTGACTGAGCAACCCAGACGCCCCTATTGTCTTAGTTTTAAATAGCACCATGTAAACAATAGACAATGTATTAGGACTTTCTTTTTATGAAAGACATCTAAGTATTTGTTTTGAATATCAAATATAGGGAGATAAGTTGGGGTTAAAAAAGTTAAATCTTAAAGTTAATATCTTAGAAATATAAACCCAGGCTCTTCGTGTGCAAGGCAGTAACTGAAATTAGGGTAATGGACAAGAATAATGCTTCAAATGTTTAAAAATTAAATAACATAATAAGGTAGTTAAACCCATTTAGTTATATTTAGTGGCTTTATTTATTTACTTTTTTATTTACATTGATGTTTCATTTGCCATAACAATTCTATGACAAATTAAACTTATTTTAATTTCATATTTAATATTTACACAACATGTTGAAATGGACTAAAATTTATACCTTGCATCAAATGCTGTCAAGGACATGGAACAACAGAAATATTCATTATTGGTGACAATGCAAAATGGTATGTCACTTTGGAAAATACTTGGGAGTTTCTTATAAAACTAACATGCTGTTACCATATGATTCTACAATCATGCCCCTTAATATTTACTTAAATGAAGTACTTACATCTACAGAGAAACCTGCACACAAATGTTTATAACAGTTTTATTCACACTTGCCAAAATGTAAAAGCAAGCAAGATGTCCTTTGGTATGTGGATGGACAAACTGCGGTCTATACAATAGAATATTATTGAGTATAATAAGTGATGAACTATCAAGCCACAAAAATTCATGGAGGAACCTTAAATGCATATTGATAAGTGAAAGAAGCCAATACAAAAAGGCTACATATGTATGATTCCAACTATATAACATTCTGGAAAATAAAAAACATGGAGACAGTAAAAAGATGAGTGGTTGAGTGAGGAGAAAAGAAAGAGGAATAAGAAGAAAACAAGGAATTTTAGGACAATGCAATTGTCATTTGGTATGATATGTAATGGTGGATACATGACATTATATGTTTGTCAAAACCCATGAAATAAACAACATAGACAGTGAACCTTATGTAAACTGTGAACTTTGGTTCATAATAATGTATTGATATTAGCTCATTAGTCATAACTCATAAACCATATTAATGGATGTAAGATACTAAAAATAAGGGAAACTGGGGACTATGGTGAAGGGAATGTGGGAACTCTCTGTACTTTTTGCTTAATATGCTCTCTTAAACTAAAACTGCTCTAAAAAATTAAGTCTATTAATTTAAAAAAATCTTTTCTGAGGTGATTCGTTCAGGATAAGCTAGTGATATTTGAAATAAAAAATACTGACTCCAGAGTTTAATCATCCATCTTAGTGTCAAGAAAACATAGGACATACCATTCTCTCTAGTGATCATAGACAATCAGTCTAATTCTCCATAGAGTAGAATTTGACAATTTTCTAAGCAGAACTTTTACAAGTTGCTATAGAATCATGTTTTGTTTTTTATGCCACAAAGATGTGAGTGTATATTTCAATCAGCCAGATAGATTTCCATTACAGATGCACTCAACTAATCCCATGAAACTAGTCCCACTTATATTTATACCCTTATTGATGACTCGGTTTGATTAGAAATAATTAAGATTTTTAAATGTGAAGTACTAAAAAAGCAACATTAAGTGGTTAAGGTTATCCACTTCTCTGCATAGTTACATTCATATCTAGAATTCTTGATTAATTTGTTTGAGTTGCAAGCACCAAGATTCATACACATAATCTATTTGTTTAAGGATTATAGATAAGACGATTTTTTACAAATCTAATAATTACCAGGGCATTTTGTATGTTATAACTGTTAGTTCAATGGCTAAATGGGACTCAGAGTAATAGGATTTGCATACAGTTTATGTGTGAGATTGATCATGTTTTAACTGCTTTTCCTATTTGTAGGTAATACATTGGTGAGTTTTTATAGCCAATATTTAAGAAGAGAAGTCTACATTTTGGATTAAAGGCTTCTGTGAAAATAGTATAAATATAATACATGATCACTATTTTGCTATATAATTAATGCACATAGTAACGTCTTCTACAAATAGGTCACAAATGATTCTTCACGTGAGAAGAAAAACAGAAGCACTTATAAAGGAGTTATATTTTCAGATTATTTTCATGTGGATACAAATTTTTTGGATGACCAATATAAGGCTAGGGTTCCACAATTATTGCCAATTTGCACAGAAGTAAGAAAAATCCCACCATGATAATGTAGTTTCTAAATTATTTGTTCTAGAGGCACCTGGTTGGCTCAGCCAGTTAAGCATTAGACTTTTGGTTTCAACTCAGGTCATGATCTCATGGTTTGTGAGTTCAAGACCCACATAATCCTCCATGCTGACAATGTGGATCCTGCTTCGGGTTCTCTCTCTCCCTTTCTCTCTGTCTCTCTCTCTCTGTCTCAAAAATAAATAAGTAAACTTAAAAAAATTATTTCTTCTAACAACACATTTTCCTGCTGGCTAGATAGATCTTATTGTGTATGAAACAGGCACATACATACACATCAATTACTATAAGGATCAAGAACAATGTATTTTGTGCCAAGTACATTAAGGGAGACAATGAGGCACTTCAGTAGCTTTTACTGGCAGGTGTTAATGAAGGGAACAAATAAATGTGCTGCTAGGCTCCTTCTCCCACTTGAACCCAGAAAGTTCAATGTTCATCAGGTCTGTATTGTACACTCTCAAAGACAGTTGCTCTTTGTAGCCAAATAAAGTTTTGGGAGTTATTACACCAAACAAAACCAGCAAAAAATTCTCCACAAAAAAGGTTGTTCAAGCCATTGAATCATTTAATTAGATTAGTACCATTTCTCACAGAAACCTCCTCTCTTCTGTATGCTAGTTTTATATTAGTCACTAAAAACATAGAGACAAACAAACAAAAATATCTTTGCTTTTGATTTTATTTCACTCTGGAGGAAAATGTAGAAAACTAAAATGTGTGACATGGAAATGAACACACTTTAAAAAGAAATAAAAACAATATTTAAGTGCTGTGCTTTGTTTCTGTGTATATTACCTTCTTTAAAAGTAACAATGATTTCTGTATGATAACTGACAGAAATTCAAGTTCAAGTAACATTACTGTTTAATTTGTATATCTAACAAGTTGAAAAGAGTAATGGATAGAGACCCAGATGGGTATAAGAGTACAGTGACGGTCTTAGGAATACATACTGTTTTAAACATTTCTCTGGTGTGTTTTATTCTTTTGTTGAATCAAATTTTAATCAAGCTGTGGGAACAATGATCACTAGCAACTCTAGCATTGCACTGTCTCTTAAGAATATCCTTAAAAAGAGAGTGTCACTTTCCCAAGAGTGTAGAGGTGAATTAACTGATAATTTCCTTATTTCCAGCTGAACTAATAAGAGATTGAGAAAAGGACTATAGAAAGTACAAAATCTCAAAATAAGTGAGATATATGTGAAAATTCTAAGCAGACTAACACCACGTCCTTTTCATCAGTAGTATTATTTCCAATATGTCTGTGCAGTGAGTTGAATGGAATCTCCCAAAAGGTATGTTCAGAACTGCCAACTGCCAGAAACCTGTGTGTGGGTGGGGGGAGGCCAGAAGCAGGTTGTCTGTATAGAAAGATGGGATTGAAGTGATAGGTAGAAATAAACACTGCAGGTATAACTCATAATTAGTTTAAGACAACTAAACAGGTCACATGATTCTTCTTTGTAAGATAGAGAATTTAGAGATGATACTTCTTTTTTTTTTAAATATTTTTATTTAATTTTGAGAGACAAAGCATGGAGGAGGAGGAGAAGAGAGAGAGAGGGAGACACAGAATCTGAAGCAGGCTCCAGGCTCTGAGCTGTCAGCACAGAGCCCAATGCAGGGCTGAAACTCACAAACCATGAGATCATGACCTGAGCTGAAGTGGGACATTCAACAGACTGGGCCACCCAGGCACCCCTAGAGATGATACTTTTACTTCTGAGGAAAGTATGTATTATTAGGCAATTTGGCAAAATAACTACTACAGAAAATACCTAAATGAAGCTGCTTGCTTTGCCTGACTAAAACTGCTTGCTTTTGCCTCCAAAAACTGTTGTCAATCCACATATAGCTAATAAAGAATCAGCCCAACTGAATGATGAATAACAATCAGACTTTGTTTGGGATTTAGGATTGCTGGTGTAGATAGTTAGCCGTCCACCAATAAATTATATTTTCCTACGTAGCATCTCATAATTTTACCAAAAATTAGATTTCAAGTTCTAAGTTTCTCAAACCTTTTGAAATCAGGTGTGGCTTTGTGAAACATTAGTGCATGGTACAGCTGATAGGTGTACTTCTGTTTCTGGCATATAAAATATTCCAAGTTCCCCTATTGCACTGTATTGTGTGGTATTGTATTGTATTGTATTGTATGGTATGGTATGGTATGATATGGTATGGTATGGTATGGTATGGTATTGTATTGTAGTTTTTTTGTCTTCCAGATGCCTAGATGAAATCAAACCCCAAAACAACATCAGAAAATGTTTTGTTCAAAATGGTTGAGCCTGCCATCTGCCAGATTCCTTTAATTATTTCATAAAAGAGGAACACCTACTGAACTATTTACTGTATAAAGACAAGAAATCGATTTATATCACTTTTAGTCATTGAAAGTTCCACTTGTTATAATGGAATAAATGTATTATTTGAACAAATAAATAATCTGACAGCAGTTAGTTTACTCTTTGCAATGAGATCATGGTTCAAAAAGGAAAGTTACCATGAAAACAAAAGGATGAAGATTTTTGTATTCAGAGGAATACTCATGCCAATAATGGGAAGATCCTTACTGTCTGCATTATCAACTCTAATTCATATTCAGAGATCTAGTCTTGTTCCCAGACAGAAACCATGATATGCCCCTTACATTGTTTTTCACTGGATTAAATAGGTGAGAATCTAGAGTGAGAATTTTCTCACAAAGGTGATTTTTTTCTACCTCAATTCTTCTGAAACCTAAACTTTTTCTTGCAAGCTTGGTCATGATTTGATTCCTAAGTCATCTATTTCAGTTGTTCTTGATTCTAAAACCTCTGTTAGTGGTATGAAACCTCCAGCAGTTTAAGCTGGAGCTTAAACTCAAAGTGTATAATTCTCTTCTACCATTTTACTTGGAGTAATGAATTCAAAACACAGATACCACCAATGCCTATCATGTTAATTCTCCTTTGAAATGCAATTAACATTCTATTACTGGACCAATGGTGGGGACTTTTATGATTTCCTATTTTAACAAAGTCATTCCATCACTGTTGATTCCTTGCTTACAAAATCCTATTTTATCATTCAAAGTCATCTTCCATATATGGGATTTATTCTCTACATATTTTTCTCTAACTTCTAGCTCTGAAGCTCTGGCTTAAAATTTAGATCTATCATCTATCTATCTATCTATCTATCTATCATCTATCTATGAATCATCTATCTATCAATCATCTATCTATTATCTATCTATCTGTGTATGTATGTATGTATGTATGTATCTATCTATCATCTATCATTCCATCCACAGATATATAATTCTTAGTCTCCAAGGGAACTTATATAGATGGCCAATTTGAGAAAAGGCCTTATTAATGAAATAAAATGACTTCTATGTGTACAGAAACTTCCAGTTTGCAAATTTATATGCAGTATCTTTAGTAAAGTAACTACATTCTGCTTTGCATGCATTTGGCTGCATGTTAGGAATACTCAAATCTAGAGCATGGTTTTCCCAAAGGATGTTTCCAATCTTCCTGCAGTGTTCTAAAGTTTGTTTTGTTTTGTTTTGTTTTTGGCTGTCAACTAGAACTCTAATAATCATTTGTGTTCAACTTTGTCAACCTTAAAAATAAAATAGCCTGCCATTTTACTAGCAGAGGAGCAGAGGAATAATAATTCAGGACAAGCAAGCTATGGTGAACCATAGGCGCATCTGAAGAGACAAAGGAAAGGTAAGCTTTTGTGAGGTTAGGAGAAAATCGGGGAGGGCTACTTTGAACCAAAGGTTGTGGTTGTGGGAGTTTCTCATTCTCTGTAAGAGGTGGTTAGTGTGTTGTGTTGTTAAGGCAGGGAGAGACCTTTCCTCTTTTCTTTAAAAGCAGGAGATAAATTTCCTATATGAAACATGCCCTCACTTTTCAAAGTAATTCTTACCTTTCTTCTTCCTGCTAGCTATGTTGGCTGCAGTGAGTGTCACAGGCAAAAGAACTTCCCCTTTAGGGCTTTCTGACTCCATTTTAAATGAGATTTCCTTTATTATTTTCATAACTCTAAAAATAATTTTAATTCCCTTACAATATTACTTCAGTACCTTAACAGATGTGTCGATGCTGTACTCATTTATATATGATGAGTTACTTTATCTATACTTTCAATCTTGGGGTCACTGTCTTGGAAGGTAGACAATACATATGTAATCACCATAGTACACTGATCTTAAGGTTATGTTTTGTTTATGGTGGGGAAAATGCACTCACAGATGCCTTTTAGGAAATACATTTAAAGCCACAGGGGTGTTATTTGCAAGCCCGAGAACTAGTGCATAATGAAGGTGTCCTTAGGAATAATTGACTTTTTATTTTTCCTGTCTGTTTTCTCTATAGAACAAGAGTTACTGCTAATAATGTTTTGTATCATTTTTTTAAAGAGTTAATATTTTTGAAATGTTTTCTGTATATAACTTTTAATATGAATATTAAGATTTAGATGTGTACGGGTATAAATAAGTTTCTCCCTGTAAGAGTTTTCCATGCAGGGAATATCCCTCTCTGGTGTTGGATATAAAATTCTCTATTTTGTTTCCTAAATTAGTAATATTTATAAATCCTAAATTAATAATAATTATAATTCCTATCAAAGCACACCTGCTCAAGCATAAGAGGTTTCATTACCCCACTTCAGGTTCATGGCAGTTAAACATTTAACCTTTCTTTCTCCTTTTCATTTTCTTGCCTCAAAGGGAAAAAATATCTTTACCTCTCAGTTAGTCTTTAATATACCTGTGGCTACCTGAATATTTCAGTCTCATTATTATCTAGAATACAAAGCAATAGCTAAAAAGATAGATCACAGCTGGTACTGGGATTACTTGTGGAAAAATTTTATTAAAATGCAAAACACTGCATGTATTCACTGCAAAAATTCACAGATAAAGTTTATGTCATTCCTTGAAATATTCTCAATATTTAACAGACAACAACAAGGTCCACAATCAATTGTTTTTTTTTTTCTGAAAACAAAAACAAATACAAAATTTTTCAGGTACAAAAGGCAGTGAATAAATAAATAAATAAAATATATATTATTTTTTTATATCTATATCATTTATTATTATAATACACATTATATATTTTTAAAATTTACTCACACAAGTATCACAGCACTAATTTATCCAAATATTATACATAATGAGAAGAGGTTTTTATGTAGATTCTTTTATAAATAACATTTTATTATTTGGAGTTCTGAGAAACAGAACGGAATAACAGAAATTTTATTTTTGGTACTTTTCATTTTCACTTATATATACAAAGACAAAAATACATGTGAAAGAAAAATAGATTTTAGTAACTTAGATGTCACCAGTCCTTACAAAATGATTCAATATTTCAAAAAGTTATGACTTTCCTAAACAACTGTTTAAATATAGCCAGACATCTGTTGCCTAGATGAGTTGCTAACAGTTTTTGGATAAGGATATTTCCCAGCAAACTATTCTGCTTTGGATTCTTTTATTTTGAGCAAGGTGAGGTGGATAATACACATAGCAGTGTACTCTCAACAAAGCTCTATTCTAAGTTACTCCTTGTGCCAGACATGAAGAGAAAGACAGTATATGTTTTTCTGTCATTTCTTAATTTTCTTCAAATGGAAGACTTTTCCTCGTAAACAAGCATAGCAGAGAGGGATCCTCTGCTTTATGTAATACTCTGAATCCAGACACTGCAAATTCTAGAGATATTTTCATGTAAAATATTTTCTGTTTTACCCAGAAAATAAGCTTGAATGAAATTTGATCAGGTACGTGTTTTACCCATCACCTCGCAAAGACAACCCCCTTGTCTCTTAAGCACTGATTATAATTTATTTCCCACAAGAAATAGAAATGATTTTGTTAGTAGTTTAAAAATGTAAATACACATGGACACTTACATCAAAACAACATCCTTACTTTTTCCCGAAATCTAATTAAAATATCTTTATCTGCTCTTCTTACTGACCTAAAGTACAGCTGTCTTCAGTAATGATAATATAACGTATATTGTAGTTATTTGCTTTTTAAAGCAATATTTAAATAAAAGGACATTTGGTAATATATAAATTATCTCAAAGCTCTGTATTCTCATGGTTTAAATCCACCCAAATATACCATATAAATATGTGTCTTAGTTCATTCCATTTGCTATGACTAAATACTACAGACTTGGTGGCTTATATACAGTAGAAATTTTATTTCCTCATACTTCCAGGGGCTAGAAAATCCAAGATCAAAGTGCCTGCATGATCATATTATGGTAGAGGTCCATTTCCTGTGTGTCCTCACCTGGTGAGGGGCATGGGATCTAGATTGAGCCTTTTTATTTGAACACTTCAAATAAATTTGCCATTAAGCCAAAGGAAAACTACTTTAATGGCAAATGAATGAATATACTGATGAATGGATCAAATTACACCTTATTTTCCATGTAGCTATTTATAGAATTCTATGTAATTCAATGTATGGATATTGTACTTTCAAAATACAAGATACATCTCATTACACAAGTGAGACTTATTGTCTTATTTATGTTATTTGTTTGCAGAAGCTCTATATCCATTTTAAGAGAAAAAAATAATATGCAGCTATATCGCTATTAGTTATCTGATATACTGAAATTTTATAGAAGAACGCATTTCATAACAATAGGTTTCAATGATGTGAGGAATTTTAGGAGAGCAATCAGTACAATATAAAAGCACTCATTTTCTCTATTTAAATGGTGAAAGATTTTGTACTTGAGGGAAAATTAATCTATCTTAGAAAAATATGGTACTTAATAAAGCACAAAACTGAATGTGTTTTAAAAAGATATCAATATGTGAAAGCATTTTTTCTGTATGGGGTTCTAACTTATTAGTGACAACCTGGTATTTTAGGCTTTAATATTCAATGAACAGATGTTTACATGTTCATGGATTTTCCCTTTGAAAGTATCTTTTTGATAAAAGCAAACTTAATGTAGGTTTTAAACTGGGAAATAGAGATCATTATATCATCATGGCTCTTATCCCTTTTAAATAAAAGTAAAATTCTAGGATTTAAAATGAATCCAATCATAGCGTATTGATTTGCAAAAAAATCAAGAATTTAATTTAATATTGTAGAACTATGTAAAATATCTATAAACTAATTCAGTCTAAAATCGCTCTGTTTAAATATCACATACCATTTCTTAGCAATTTTATTGACTACTTTGTTTATGATTATCAATTACTGGCTTACTGTAGTGTTTCTTTTAGTGAGATATCTAATCTATATTAGAGTATTTCAAGAAAAGATCAACTGGAACTAATAATAATGACCAATGATAAATTATCTATATTCAGCATTAAAAAAAAAAAAAAAGACTGATGGGATATACAAGCATTGACTCCATGATATGTTTTTCAGTATCCCCAAATGAGAGCCCAGTTTGTGTGACAGGACAAGTTTATCAGAGACACTTATTGAGTGTTTTTACACTGATCTAAGTTCTTTGCATATATTAGCCCATATCATTTTCAGAACGAAACCTATGAGGTAGATACTATTATAATCTCATTACTTTATAGAATAGTGAACTGAGGCAGAGGAAAACTAAGTAACTTAACAAAGATTACAAGCCATTCGTTGTTGAAACTGGGAATCCAACTGAATAGTCTGGGCCCTGGGCCTGGACTCTTGGGGGTTACACTATCCTAGCGCAAAGAGCACAGTTCCTGCAGTGTGACCTGGGAGCTGTCAGGTTGGCAAACCGCATCTCTTGTCTTCCAGTGAGATGGCTGAAGAAGGGTGCGAGTCCATATTCCTCAAATATTTTCCAAAAAATACTTTATTTTCTTACAACTTTCATCAACTTTTGCCTTCTCACTATATATTTTGTAGGATTAAAAAAAAATTTTTTTAACGTTTATTTATTTTTGAGACAGAGAGAGACAGAGCACGAGCTGGGGAGGGGCAGAGAGGGGGGTAGGGCACATGATCGGAAACAGGCTCCAGGCTCTGAGCTGTCAGCATAGAGCCTGACGCAGGGTTCGAACCCATGGACTGGAATCATGACCTGAGCCGAAGTCGGACGCTTAACCGACTGAGCCACCTAGGCACCCTATATTTTGTTGTTTATCTCTGTTTATCTTATTTTGTTCCTGAAAACTAACTCCAACTGACCCAAGAACTCTCTTCAGTCTCCCACACCAAAAACAAAAAGTCCTGGAGACCTTTTAACTTTTATCTATTTCGTCTATCATTGATCCAATATAGTAGAGGCAAGAAGACAAGTGAGGATTTATGTTATCATTGAAATCGTTTGTCACCTTTTGAAACATCTGAAAAAGCATTTAGAGATGTCATGAAGAGATGTTACTTCTGAAAAGATAAAAATGGTGCCAAATAGCCCAAGGGTAGATTCACAGCTTGATAAAGATGAAGGTAATCTGCTTCAAACACTGAGTTATATTTTACCGCATGTGAGAGACATAAAAACTGGAGATACATTTAATTAAATCTAGGAAGGGGGCACACTCAGTGAGGGAATTTAATAATTATCCAAAATAATTTTAAAGCATCAATTTTAAGTGTAGAGAGCCTGGGCTGATATACCATTCAAAATTACTTCTGATGCTGGAATACATGGAAACATGATTTTCTATGGAAACCCACAGTATGTTCAGTAGAATTTAATAAATTAGAAGATAATAAACTTAGAGGCAAATCAAGAGAAGGGCCATATCCTACATATTAAACTGCCATGTAGGACAGTGCGTGAACTCCAGGCAGCTGTCGCTGCACTTTAAAAATGAACCCTAGGAACATAGATCTCTTGAGCTGGCATTGAACATCTAGGGGGCAACAAATAGTGATGCAACTCAAAGGTATTTTATTTTACTTCTTTTAATGTTTTATTTATTTCTAGGAGAGAGAGAGAGAGAGACAGCATGAGCAGGGGAGGGTCAGAGAGAGAGGGATTCACAGACTCTGAAACAGGCTCCAGGCTCTGACTGGCAGCCAGCACAGAGCCCAACACAGGGCTCGAACCCACGACCCGCGAGGTCATGACCTAAGCGAAAGTCGGACGCTTAACCGACTAAGCCACCCAGGCGCCCCTCAAAGATATTTTAATTTCAAGAACAAAGTAGGTTCTGGTTGACCTTTGAGTTCTATTTTATTTTCTTCACATACTGGACCAAAAGACTTTGAATTAATGAATAAGAAACCAATTGAACTTGACAATGTTTATTTCTTTTTCAGCATTTATACTGAAATATAAATAAAAATAGTCTTACACTAAATAAAATTAAAAGACAAGAGATATTAAAAATTCGATCTTCATCCTGCTTCTCATATCCTCTCAAAAGGTTTTGCCCTTGTTCTTATGATGTGATTGGTGACAGACAGATTTTCCAGTCATTATGTAACAAATAAGTAGACAACGAAATTTCCCTCTTACATTTTTTCTTATGTTTAAAGTTGTGCTTTATCCAAAGTACAAAAATTGAGAATAACCTTTCCTTATTACTCATTATCCATATTCACTAAATTTTTGAAGTATTTTAATGTATTTCAAATAAAGACAATTCTTACCATCTGCCCTATAATTTTTACACATTATCTTTCCAACATTGATGCTTTCCTACTGCATTGTATTTATTCACAGATGAAAAGCTATCACCCTAAATTAAAATATTACCATATTTCTGCCCTTGAAAATAAATCTATTGACTTAATATATTAAGTCTCATATTTATATCAGAAATATTTATAGACATGTGCATTTATATTGGTTAGTACATACACTTACACACACACACACACACACAAACACATTCTTGCTGTGTAAGCAGAAAGGGCCTAGAAGCAACTACTCCTCGATAGCAGATCTTGGTTTCTAATATTGTTCTCCAACCAAATGAGTTTAAAATCCTTGGAGAAATAGCTTATTTGGGGGCTGAGACAAGGAATATGCAGAATAAACCTGCAGTATCTTATAGTGTGAAAAAGTAAAGAAGTGCTCAAGAATAACCAACCAAACAAGTAAACAAACACATTTGCACACACACAAACACACACACACACACATACACACACTGATGGGGGGGTATGTGAAAGGGACATAAAAGGCAAATGAAAGATCTTTCAATGCCCAAAGCTGGAATAATTTGAAAAATAAAATAAATAAAAGTAAAAAAACAAATATATATGAGTCCATAATTATATAATTGAATGACTAAATAAGTTAATGGGAGAAATAGACAAATCTCCCATGTGGTGAATTCTAAATAACTTATGAAAACATTCCAAACTCAAAATGGTGGGACATAATTCCCTATTGCCTCAATGTATCTATACATAGTGACTTCCTTCCCAATAGGATAGTGTATAAAGTGGTGAGTGGGGGAGGGAATGGTAAATTTATTGTGGAGAAACCTGAAAAGCAATACATCACTCAGGTAGTAAGCATGAACACCAACTGTGGTAAGTCATGATGATAATATGTACCATTTGTACAATAAGAATGACACTTTACCTCTGTGATCTTCCTCCCTAACATTCATAATCTTGAGCTCCTGGGTGGCTCAGTAGATTGAATGTCAGACTTCGGCTCAGGTCATGATCTCATGGTTCATGGGTTCGCGCCCCGTGTCAGGCTCTGTGCTGACCGCTAGCTCAGAGCCTGAAGCCTGCTTCAGATTCTGTGTCTCCCTCTCTCTCTGACCGTCCCCTGCTCACGCTGTCTCCCTCTCTCCCAGAAATAAATAAAACATTAAAAAAATTAAAATTCATAATCTCAATCTAATCATAAGGAAAAATCAGAAAAATCCCAAATGAAAAATATTTTTTAAAGCCGTTGACTAGCCCTGTCAAAACTCTCAGGATCTAGGAAGGAAAAAGAAGGAAGGAAGGAAGGAAGGAAGGAAGGAGGAAGTGGGATGTCTGTGTGTCTCAGTCGGTTAAGCGACGGACTCTTGGTTTCCACCCAGGTCATGATCTCACAGTTCATGGGTTCCAGCGCCCATGCTGGGCTCTATGCTGACAGCTCAGCCTGGAGCCTGCTTCAGATTCTATGCCTCCCTCTCTCTCTGCCCCTCCCCTGCTCACGCTCTCTCCTTATCTTTCAAAATAAATAAACATTTAGGAAGGAAGGAAGGAAAGAAGGAAGGAAGGAAGGAAGGAAGGAAGGAAGGAAGGAAGGAAGGAAGGAAAGAAGGAAGGAAGGAAAGTGTGAGAAAGGGCCAGAGCCAAAAAGCACCTAAGGACATATGAAAACTAAATATAATATTCTAAATGGGATCATGGAACAGGATCATCATGATATTAAGGACAAAAAGGACATTAGGTAAAAACTAAAGAAATCTGAATAAAGTGTATGCTTCAGTTAGTAAGAAGGTGTCAATCAATAATGATTCATTAATTGTTACATATGTACTATGCTAGTAAGATGGTGATAATAGTTTATATGGAGACTCTCTGTACTATTTTTACAACTTTTTAAAAAAATTCTTTTTCATGTTTATTTCTGAGAGAGAGATAGAGACAGCCTAAGCAGGGGAGGGTCAGAGAGAGAGGGAAGTATTAAAAGAAAAAAAAACCAATTATTAAGTATTTCTGATTATAGATGGTAATGTCTTACTTGAAGAAATAAAAATAATGACAAGAAAAACAAATTAGGAAGTTCATCTTAAGTGGTAAAATAGCTACAAACTAAAATCAAAACCCTTCAAAAATACCCAGAGCGGGGCCTGGGTGGCTCAGTCAGTGAAGCTCCAGACTTCAGCTCAGGTCATGATCTCATGGTCTGTGGGTTTGAGCTCCATGTCAGGCTCTGGGCAGACAGCTCAGAGACGGGGACCTACTTCAGATTCTCTGTCTCCCTTTCTCTCTGACCCTCTCCCACTCACACTCTGTCTCTCTCAAAAATAAATAAACATTAAAAAATGTTTTTAAGAAAATACCCAGAAAGCATATCATTACAAATGGATTTAAATGAGAAAAGTGGATATAACAACTTCATGTGAGTTTCTAAAAAAAAAAAATCTCAGCAACAGAATTTATTCTTAAGGTAGGATATGAATAAAAATTTAATTTAGTGATCTTTCATAAAGATAGCATGAACAAGAGGAAAAGGCTAGGGTAGCTAGAGAAATAGAAATATAATTAAAATCTTGCAAAAAATAAAAGATGCCTTAACTGGCAAACCCTACCAAACAACTAAAGACTAAGTAATACCAATTTTTGAAATAGTTTTCAAAAAAATTAACTGGTGCGATTTATCCCAAATATGCAGGAATGGTTAAATATTTGAGAATCGATTAACATAATATGCCAAATTGATAGAAAAAGAACAAGAAAACACATTATCATCTCAACAGATGCATGTAAAATATTTGGCAAAATCTAACACTCAACATAAAAAAGAATATAAGGGGGGCGCTTGGGTGGCTTAGTCGGTTAAGCGTCAGACTTTCGCTCAGGTCATGATTATCTCGCGGTTCGTGGGTTCGAGCCCCGTCTGCCAGCTCAGAGCCTAAAGCCTGTTTCAGTCTGTGACTCCCTCTCTCTCTGATCCTCCCCTGCTCACACTGTCTCTCTCTCTCTCTCTCTCTCTCTCCTAGAAATAAATAAAATATATATATATTTAAAAAAAAGAATATAAGGGAAATTTCTAATTTTGCTAGATAGTCCACAAAAATTTATAGCTAATGTACTTGATGATAAAAGACAATGTTTTTCTTTTTTAAAATTTTTTTCTTTAATGTTTATTCATTTTTGAGAGACAGAGTGAGACAGAGTATAAGCGAGGGTGGAGCAGAGAGAGAGGGCAGAGAATCTGTTTCAGATTCTGTTTCAGCAGAGAGCCCAATGCATCTCTCTGTGACCTGAGCCAAAGACGGATGCTTAACCGACTGAGCCACCCAGAAGCCCCAACAATGCTTTTTCTTAAGGTCAGAAACACTTGTTGAAACTCTATCCAAACCAAGAAAAAAAATGAACACACAGCTTATCAATATCAGGAACAAAGAAAGGCATATTACACAGATCACACAGACATTAAAATGATAATGCTTGCATGACAACTAGGAAAAGTTGTGCAAATAAATTTGAAAACTTAGATGAAATTGATCTATTCCTGGAAGACCAAACTAATAGAATCATTCAAAAAGAAACAGATAACACAACCAGTCTAACAAAGGAATTGAATTTGTATTAAAACCTTTCTAAAAAAGGAAACTTCATTCCCAGTGGCTTCACTGGTAAATCCTACCAGCTATTTGAGAGAGAAACAATAGAAATTCTACACAATCCCCCCCCAAAAAAAACCCAAAACAGTTATGTTTAGAATTTCAAGAATCCTAACGTGATACAAAATTTGATTGTAACTTCATTTATCACATGGCATTCCTGAATTCCAACTCAGCACAAACATTTGGCCAAGATGTTTTTATGTTCCCTGAAGTTATTGTTCCAGAATTTAATAATCCCTAAGGTATTGGATATATTACTTTTCCTCATCTACAGTTTCATTGGAAACTAGACACAGACTGTACTGAAATGACTATAAAGAACTTTTAATGGTGATTGAGTGTAGTGTTAGAGCAGTCTTTCCTGAAGGGTAGGTGGACTTCATTCAAGGGGCTTTGTGTCTGTGACACACACCTGGGTGAGAGCCCACAACTGTCTGTACTGGTGGTTAAATTAGATTTATTTTCCAAAGGCATGGATACCTTGTACTTTTCTCAGTTTATACAAATTTTGTGGTAGCTCTGTGAATGGGTTGCCTGTTGATTTCTTTCCTAAGAGCTTCATGATTAATTAGCCATATCCAAAGTGCACAGCATGTATACTACTTGCTGAATTCCATTTAGTGTGCTTACTCCACTGTTTGTTATATTAACCTTATACACATTTACATTGATCCGTTAAGTACAGTGAATGGACTCAGGTGTCTCAGTTTCTTTCTGTTTCTGCTGTTATCAAAGTTTCTTTATGACAACAACTCTTACCTCCTATATTTTCAACTTGAAAAGAAAAAAACCTACAAAGATTATTTTTTCAAATATTATGGCATTCCTCTACCAATTTTTTTTCATGGCATGAGGGAAAAGTTTTTAAGGACGTCTCATGGAATGTAGTAGCTTAGGCCAGATATAACTCAGAATCCCAGTTTCTTAAAGCTGAATCACCAAGTACTTTATTAATTGGCCTATGCTGACTAGCATTTATATTTATCCTAGAGCAATATTGTCAGTAAGTACAAGGCCTCAGATAAGTAGAGGATATGGCATAGTTTTATTTTTTTCTCTATGAAAATCATGTGCTTCTAATTTTTTTAACTCTAATAAACTGTGGATAGGTATTTCCTAATAATTGTCTTTCATCACATCTAAATACAATAATCAATTCCAAGTATCTTACAATTTTCTATTTTCTGCTGCCTGCTTTCTATGGTCAAATTCTTTTTTAAAACATTTTTAAATGTTTTATTTATTTCTCAGAGAGAGAAGACAAAGAGACAGCGTGAGCAGGGGAGGGTCAGAGAGAGAGGGAGACACAGAATCTGAAACAGGCTCCAGGCTCTGAGCTAGGGGTCAGCACAGAGCCCGACGTGGGGCTCAAAACCATGAACCCTGAGATCATGAAACTGAGTCTAAGTCGGACGCGTAACCAACTGAGCCACCCAGGCACCCCATGACCAAATTCTTAATTAGAGTGTTTATTTTCCTAACAAGCAATAGAAACAAGTTGTACTAATAAAATAATGACAATAATTAATAATAATACATTAAAATATTACTAAGAAATCCACAAAACTCAGAAGTTTTGAAGGAAGTTGTGAATAGCATTAATTTAGGCAAATTATAAGATTCCTTCTGGACTTACATGATCAGAAAATTAATCTTTATGAGCATCATCTGGTCCACTTGATGTCTTTGAGGCTTTCTCTGACTTTCACTGAGATGCCCATGTCCCTTATTTACTCCCACTTGTAATTTTGTATCGAAGTATCAAGCATGTGGAATCACATATTATCCTGTAGGATCAGCTGAAAGCAGAATCATTGCATTTGGTCAGCTGGACATTCTACACAAGCCCAGGTTTATTGGGGAGCTCTTGGCATTTCTGTAATTCAAAAGCAGGCATGTAGAAATCTCCATATCTGCCACATGCCCTATGCCACCCTATAGCTCAATTTCAGGGCATTTATCTACATCCAAAGACAGTCCTTTGTCAATGATGCTCCTTTCTTCCCACATCATAGAAGACCTGCCAGGGAAAGAGTGCTATGCACAGCTACTTTTCTCACATGCTCTTGTAAAGAAGTTCAGGCTTTTAACAGTCTTTCCTGGTGACCTTGTATCCATGATTTTTAATGATATTCCCTAAATCTAATCCCCTTAATTTTTTTTTGATCAGCTCTTCCAAGCCTTGTTTGTATAGCTTTTACTCCTTCCCATATCATGTTTTACCTTATATTTAACTTAAAAAAATTTTTTACATTTATTTATTTTTGAGAAAGTGAGAGAGACAGAGCATGAGTGGGGAGGGGCAGAGAGAAGGAGACACAGAATCCGAACCAGGCTCCAGGCTCTGAGCAAGCGTTCAGCACAGAGCCCAATGCGGTGGCTCAAACCCACAAACTGTGAGATCATGACCTGAGCTGAAGTCAGACACTTAACCAACTGAGCCAGCCAGATGCCCCTATTTAACTTTTTTTTTAAGCAAGCTAAGATTATAGTAAAACTTTCTACTTGATTATTGTATAAATAATTATCATTAAAGAATGATGTGATCTTATTAATTTAGCTAATTGAATTTCATAAAGAAATGTTATTTTGTCATATTCTAGCGTCATTATGGGAGTTTTTAGCTAGTTATGACACATTGCTATCTCTGTTGTTCATAATCACATTAGCTTCTTCATATTAAGTTACATCCCAGAACTTCAGGTCCAGAAGAGTGCACAGGCATATTCTTCATGTATTACAAACCAAATGTATCTTAAAAAGTCATCATACTTCCTGGGGCTCAGTTTTGGAAGATTAATTCGTATACCCTTTCTGAAAACCACTCCATTTCCATACATTCTGATAATACTTCTTCAAGGCCAGGGGGATTTTAATCAGGAGAAGTAAGCAAATATATTACTAAACATACAAGGATCTTGGTTTTTGCAATAGTATGATGCTGTTACTCTCTACCATTATAACAGCTACCGCCTTATCCTGAAACACTGGTTATCAAAGGGTAGTATTAATTATAGGAATGACAAACACATCCATATACACATTTGGCATATGTATATATGATATAAATTGCACAGTTCTCATTTCAGGTTATGAGATAAGCTTTTTCAAAAATATATTTTGTATTTATAGTATTTTGGCAAACACTTTAGTTAAATAATCCCTCTGGATATTTTAGCTAGAAACCTGAACTGTCTATTCAAGGCAATATTCAAGGCAAGCTTCTAATGCCAACATTGGTCCAAAAATGTAAGTATCACCTTTAAAAGAATACCATTTTAAAGAAATTTAATTATATTTCAGTACATATGTTACAGTTTGAAACATTTTATTCATATCTCCATTATAACATTGAAGGCCCAATAAATGTCATCTGTCTCCCCATCCCAATTTCTAAATTAAGAAACAAAACATTTAACTCGAAAAAAATGTAGAAACAAAATGGAAGTTTTAAGGCATATTGGAAATTTTGGCTTAGTTGTGAGAGCCAAGCAGACTTGCTAACCATCTACTCCCTCCAGTCTGGACCTGGGGGCAGCCCACTAGCGAATAGATAGACTGAACAGAATAGGTATCTTTTTTCTAGGTCACTGCCTCTAGTGGGCTGAACTTTTTTTGCTATGTTCAAAATTTGTACATATCCCTTTTCCTAAAGCCAAAACCATAAATAAATACTACCACTATCATCAGGTAACTTGCTCTACCTCTATCAAGGAGAAGAGTGAAGGGATTCGGTCAAAGACAGCCAGAGGTAGAATGGCAGAGTTCCTCCTCTTTGAGCAGAGAAAGGAATTATGTGGTGGATATTTCTTGAACAGATATTTCCCCCAGTCTGTGGCTTGCCCTCTTATTCTCTGGACAGTGTTTTGCTTTCACAGAGCAGGAAAATTTAATTTGAATGAAGTCAAGTTTATCAATTCTTTCTTTCATGGTTCATGACTTTAGTATTATATATAAAAAGTCATCACTATCCCCAGGGCCATCTAGGTTTTGTTATGTTATCTTCTAGAGCTTTATGGTTTTGTGTTTTATACTTAGATGTATGATCGCTTTTGAGTTATTTTTTGTGAAAAGTGTAAGGCCTTTGTCTAGACTTATTTTTTCACATGTAGATGTTCAATTATTCCAGGACTAAGAAAATGCTAATTTTTTTCTTTCTTTTGTTTTTGCCACTTTTTGAAAGATTGGTTGAATATATTTATACGGGTCTATATCTGGGTTCTCTATTTTATTCCATTGACCTGTTTGTGTTTTCTGTTGTCAATACCACACCATTTTCATTAGAGAGCTCAGTTTTACGCCTGACAGAATGGCAGTCATTTTAGTCATTGTTCACACTCCATGTTCTGGGAAAATAATTTCAATTGGAGACAATATTCCAGAAAAAAATTAGTTTTGGCTTTAGGAGTTGATCTTGGAGAAATCCTTCTACATAGAGAGGGTACCTTCTCAGAGAATAAAATTTGAAATATAGTTGCATTCTTTAAAAGCCAGTCATTTGTAACTGACAAGGTTGTGTTGAGGTTTCCTTCTTTCTTTTGCTCTCCTAACCTCTTAATCTCCACTTCCATTATGTACTTTCCACTCAGAGAGAGGAAAGGGGAGGAGCTAGAGAATGGTTTCTCTCTCTTATTGATCAAACATTTGTCCATGAGTTACCTTGCATCTCTTAAGAATGTGCATTTCTAGCCCTTGAGAAAGTCTCACAGCATCTTCTTACCCTGACCACAGGCCAACTGGAGGCAAAAGGCAAAAAGCACAGGCATGAAAAGAGTCCTTATAGGTTGTGACAAGTCAGCTTAATTGGAATCCCATGCAGTCATTTGCTAGTTTAGGACCATAGCTCACACTAGACAGGTTATATTTTTAAGAGGTTGGAGCATTGTTATGCTTTGGAAATCTATACAATCTTTATACATTTTAAATCTAAAATCTCTAAGTAAAGGAACACATTTGTTCATGATTGCTCATGTGTACACACACATACGCTTTTCCAAAAACTAGTTACTTTTGGAAAATATCATAGAAAAGCCTTGACCACTGATTAACCTGTGATCTGAACCCAGGCACTTGGAGGCTCCTTATTGTTAACCCCTGTCCTTGGAACATAAGTTCTGCTTACCTTTCCCACTTTCAGACAGTGACCCAAGGAAATAGCCGTAAGAGAGCGATGTGATGTTGAGAACACCTGCATGGTATATGTGACTGAATCCAATTAAAGCCACTTTAAATACTTTTAAGATTTGGCGGGTGAGTGTGGGGATCCATTTGTCTTGCTGCTGCCCAAGCTAGGTCTCATATGTAAATTCCCTTTGTTTATTAAAATAGCCACTTACCAACTTGGCGTGGCCTGCCTCTTTCTTTTGTCTCTCCTTGACCTCCACGTGCAGGAACCCAGTTTCATATTATATCTTGGAAGCTCCCAAAAAGGTTACAAAATGAACAATTGGTTAGCCAGCCAGGAGACTGAAGAAATGGGCCATTGGAATGAGGTATCTGTGGGGGAAATCCCAGCTTGGCCATTGACATCTATGTGAGAGAGAGATGGCCCATATGTTAGAAACCTGTGGACTGGGATGCTTGGGTGGCTCGGTCGGTTAAGCATCCGACTTCAGCTCAGGTCATGATCTCACAGTCTGTGGGTTTGAGCCCCACATCANTCTCTCACAAAAACAAAAAAAAGAAAAAAAAAAAAAAAAAAAAAAAAAAAAGAAAAAAAAAGAAAAGAAAAGAAACCTGTGGACTGCCCAGTGCAGGGATGCCCCCAAACAACAGCCGATCTAATGTGCTTATTGGTGGAACTGTGCATAATGCACTGTAGAAGAGAAGGGAAACTCAGCCACTGTAGACTGGCCTCTACCGGAAGCTGAAGCTCATGTCAGGAAGTTAGAAGGTGAGCTGAGATTAGAAAAGCACATGACAGTGTCCACTAGCCTGATGGTTTTGGGGCCTGCAGACAAGGTGGGAGAGCAGGATAAGTCATAGACCTTACTGTGCTATTTTGCAAAGCTAGGAGGGTGCAAACTGCCTCAGATTACTATCCAGAAAGGTGACAAAGTCTGGTTAGGACCCTAAGAGGTGGAATCTCTAAAAAGCAAGAAAAATGAAAAGAAATATTTTGTGATAATTGATGAGGAGGTGGACAAAATGCCTCATGCTTTCTGACCCCTAATAAAAAGGAAATTTTTAAAATAGCAATTACCCCAAAACTTCTAGGAGAAAACTTGAATTTCTTCTCTATCCCTGAAATTCTAAATCTTATCATGTCTTTGAAATGTGAACATCTCAAAGATAACCAAACATTGAAAACATGAAAGACATTGAAAAATGATGTGAAGCTGGGGGAAGTCTTTTAAAAATACAAATTCCTGGGCACCTGGGTGGCTCAGTCGGTTAAGCGTGGGACTTCAGCACAGGTCATGATCTCATGGTTAGTGGGTTCTGGCTCTGCAACGGGCACTGTGCTGACAGCTCAGAGCCTGGAGCCTGCTTCAGATTCTGTGTCTCCCTCTCTCTCTCTGCCCCTCCCCCACTCATGCTCTGTCTTTGTCTCACAAAATATAAATAAATGTTAAAAAATTTTAAAATATATATATAAATTCCTATAGAAGTTCCCTTGTCAATTGCATTACAATGAACTCTCATCATATTTGTAACTGTGGCCATTTTTAAGTGGCTTTTTTGGCATTTACAGTTATTGTTTAATCTAATGCTATGGCAAAAAAAATAATAATAATATTCCTGCAAAAGTGCTTCAAGGAGATTTGTAGAAGACTTTGAAAAGCACCGGTTTATGATAACTAAGATCAATTTACTTTCATATGGAGGGGAGGAGGAACAACAAAACTTTCAAGTGCTGACCTGAGGCTACCTGGATAGCCTCTTGGTATGTCACGGGGTGTTAGCTGGGGACATGTCACTGGTTCTCCTTCCGCACATCAACAAAATGGGCCCATTGCATAGCTGGTATAATGTTAACATGTAAAGATTTACTTCTGCAGGCACCCTGCAAGCTTTGCTGGGACATCTGCAAGGGAAAAATGTGGGTGAACCAAACAAAATTGAAGGCCCAGGCACTGCCATAAGGATTTTAGTATCTGTCTGGATAAGACACACGTTGTCCCAAAAGCTATGGTAGATAATGTGCAAGCCTATCCGACCCCTGAGAAGGTGCGAGCCAGCCTCTGTAGGAATTTTGGACTTTTGGAAGACTTGCAGTATCCACCTGGCACAGTGCCCTCATTCCTTTACCACCTGGTAAAGAATGAGAACATATAGGACTAAGGATCAGAGCAATCTCCATCTTTGAGAAGACAAAGATACTAATGAAACAGATTAAAGCTCTGGACATCTCCTAAGCTATCATTTGACTTGTATGTGCTCTGGCTACAGAAGGTATGAGTTGTGCACTGTGCCAAAAACCACAAAAGGGGAGAATACCACTGGGATTTTGGTCCCAGCTCTGGAAGGGTGTAAAAATCTGATATAATCCCATAGAGCTATAGCTCCTAGCTGTGTACACAGCACTCCTCTGCATAGAGCCTCTCACATAGCACCCAGTGCATCAGCCAGTGGGCTGAGCTCAAACTGGTCTGGCTAGTGGCTACACTTGAACTGTGGCCATTAACACTTTGCCCTGACTGTTGGGTTATTTTAAATAGATTAACCCTCTGGCTGAGGACAATAGGAAGCCAAATGTAGGTAATCATAAATTATCCCTTGTGGGGTCAGGAAGTAAATGAGACATTTGGATTTCTTTGCAGGAGCCTGAGATAATCGTCACTTTTTTCATGTGCCAGCTAATAAAGCACGGAAACCCCTTGGCAATCAGGAAGCAGATGCCCTTGCTCAGGTACAAGCCTTATCTACTACTGACCTTTCAGTAGACATAGCAAATTGGTGCAGAGAAAGAGTGGCCACCAGAGTGCCTGAATATGATACCATGTTGCCAAGGACACTGGATTACCTTTGAAGTACAGTAACAACGTTTCCTGAATGTTCTAAATAATTCCTAAAGAAATGTCAAAAGAATCTCGGGCTTATCTGCCAGAGTTTCCAGATTGGCAAATTGGTTTTATTGGTTCCCTCCCTCCCAGTGAGGGTATTAAATATGTCTTGATTTATGTGAGCGCTGCACCTGACTAACCGGAGCTTTCCTCTACCACCATTCAATCCAGGCTGCCACTATTAGGGGATTAAAGAAACTGAGTACCTTATATGGATACCCTTGTTGAATAGATAGTCATCAGGGATCACATTTCAAAGGTCATGGTATGCAAGACTGGGCAAAAGAGCTTGACTTTGAAAGGAGGTTCCATCTCCACTATAACCCACAAGCAGCAGGGCTGGTAAAAAGACAAATGAAATATTAAAGCAGCCAATTAAATTGTTGACAGGAAAAACCACCTTGGCTGGATGAAATACTATACCAGTCTTTGATACATTGGAATGTTTTACTAGCAGGGCCTGTTGTCCCATATACCAGAATGGGGACACTTGCCTAGACATCCAATACCACAAAAGTGTGCAAATCATGGTAAACAAGAATTGCTCCAACCCACTCAGTAAATCAACACGCTGTGTTGCTGAGAACAACAAGTCCCATCACACCTGGAAAAAACATTATATGCTGGAATTTGCAATGAGATATCCCACTGCAATGGGTGAATTACTTTGCACCACTTGTTGAAGGGAAACTACTCAATCTCCACTGGGATCTCATTGTCCTCCTGCAAACTGAACTTATTACCATGCACTATACCTGATATAGAGCATGCTCACTTGAAAGAGGGAACCGATGGGGTTCCTGGTAGAGCATATCTCACCCCCAGTCCTTCTCATGCTTGACAGTGCTGTTGCCTCAGTCAACCCATATGATATATATAACCAAATCAAATTACTAAAGCTGCCAACCTCACTCTCTCCAAAGCTGGGTAGGGGGGAGGAATATTTTATTTTGAATGATCATTTGGCTGCTATCTTTGCTTTCTCATTGGTTTGAAGGACATTATAGTACACATGAAATCCCTTATTAATTCACTCAGCAAGCCTTAAATGATAACCAACAAAACCTACCCTTATAGAACATTGATTTTTTTCTGAAAAGAAAAGCTATTCTCCAAAATAAATTGGCCTTAGACTTTATTACTGCCTCAGAAGGAGTCACTTGTGCTATTATCCAAACAGAATATTATATATTCATACCTGGTGAGTCTGCTGATGAATCATCTTCATTAAATCTCATGGATACAAATGAATGCCTTTAGTAATCCAACTCCCAGCCTAAAGGATGTAGTAAATCAAGGATTTGGATCCTAGGGCTCTTAGTGGAAAAGGTTTTCAATAATTTGGGGAACTATTATCATAAGTATCTTTGTTTTCTGTTGCATGTGCCTGTATTGCTGCTGTGGCATCTACCTCCAATGCAGCCACACAGCCTCCAGAAAAGCTACCTTTCTGCTAATGAAACCCCTTGCTGACGGCTCAGGGACCACTATGGAAAAGTAAGTCACATGATACTGTAAGCACTGGTCATGAAGAATGGAGTCTAGGAGAACATCATCAAGAGGCTGTGACTGCTGATAGACCCATGACCCAAACCCAGGTACTCAAAAACTCCTTACCCCCTCCTTCTTGGAATATGCATTCTGCTTACCTTCCCCCCACCAAGAAGCTGCTCCAAGAACATAGCTTTGAGATAGTGGTGTGGTATAGAGAACCCCCCCGCTTCATGACTAAACCCAGTTAAGGCCTCTTTATAAACTTTTATGAGTGGATGGACGACTGTGGAGATCCTTTTTGTCTCACTACCAGCCAAGAGAAGACTTATACATAAGTCCCCTTTGCTTATTAAAACTGCCACCACCAACATGGAGTGGCCTGTGTCTTTCTTCCATCTCTTCCTGCTCTCCGAATACAGGGGCAAGTTTCAGATTATACCAGGGAAGCTCCCTAATGGTTACTAATCAGAATTATTCTGCCTTCTGAATGAAACAATGCAGCAATAGATGTCTCCAAGATGCAATGATAAAAAGCAAAATACACTTTAAAAATATATATTCCTTTTTCTTATATTTGATGAAAAACAAGATTGAAGTTCTTGATTTCACATTTCATCAAATAAATTTAAAACCAAATTCTTTTTTTAAAATTTTTTATAGTTTATTATTTTTGAGAAAGAGAGAGACAGAGCATGAGTGGGGGAGAGGCAGATAGAGAGAGAGACATGCACAGAATCTGAAACAGGCTCCGGGCTCTGAGCTGTTAGCCCTGACATGGGGCTTGAACCCATGAACAGTAAAATCATGACGTGAGCCGAAGTCAGACGCTTCACCCACTGAGCCACTCAGACCTCCCCAAAACCAAATTCTTAACTGAAGAACTTACGCATGCCTATATGATTTTTCTTCCTTACAACAATCCAACAAGGACATTATTTTTATTTACCAAACATGACACACTAAAGAAACAGAGCCTTCATAAGATTAAGTAAGTTATCCAAGGTCACATAACCAAGAAGTGCTAGAAGCAGTATTTGATTGTGGGCAATCTGCCTCCAGAGGGTGACCCTTAAGCCAATATGCTACACAACTTTATGAATAAAAATGCTTCCTTGAGAAAAGAAAAAATAAATTGGGACATTTAGATTCTGGTGTAGATTATAACTCGTTATGTATGAAAACTCCACATTGTGACATATCCTTTGACAGACCCTCGTGTCAGTTGTGAGAAATTACTTGTACCAGGCTATGCATCTGCATAGATTAAGGAAAACATATATTTTATTGACATTTTCAAAATGGTTTAAAACTCTATTGCACATTGTTAGGCCAGAAATCAATGATGTATTAAGAGCGTTAATGCAGGCAGTGTTACAAGCTCTTAAAAAGGACCAACACCATTGTTAGCAGATAAATTATGCAAGCTTGGTCATGTACATCTGTTGATTTGCCAGATAGCTAATTAAAATGCATTAAAGCCATTATGATGTTTAAGGGCACATTTTGCGATTTCATAAAATGTCATCTATCTAGTTTAAACCATACTTGTTTTGATCTGCTGCACAAAAATCACGAAAGGCACAGATTTTGCATATAAATGTAACTCAAAAAAAGAAAGATGTGGTTTTTTGACCTCAGTTTAAATGGAATATAATCTATTTTGATGACATTATGTGGACAAAAAAATGCCAATGCCTAGTACATTGATTTTAATTATTTAGGAAGAATAATTTTTATATTTATTTTTTTGTATTTAATTACATTCGATCTGACGAAAGTTCTCACCGTAATATTATCGCTTAACATTTATTGACATTTATTGAGTCTTGATATGTGACAGGCAGCTTTAATTTCTTAATATATATTAAATAACTTTACACAAATAATTTAATGCTCAAAACAACCTTTTAGAGTACATATATATATATACACATACACATATATACATATATACATTTTACAAACATAAACACACACACATATCCTTATTTTACAGATAAACCAAAACTGATCAAATATCACCCTGCTAGAATGTAGGAGATTCAGCATGACTAGCCCAGTCAGTCTGGTTCCTGAGCCTTCATCCATTGCTTTTTCCCACCTGTCAATTTTTCCAGTAGGAATCATCTTTATTTTCTCAGGAAACAACAACAACAACAACAGCAACAAACTAAGATAGATTTTGCATTTCCGCTGTAAAATCTCTAATGTTATTTAAGATTTTTAAGACATTTGTAAAGGCAGAAATATTTAGTTTGGCTCACAGCCATGGTTCCTCAAGGAATCAGGATTGTTTTCACATAACCATGCTAAAGACGGCAAAGACAAGCCATACTTTAACAATACCGAGGATGCTTAAAGTTAGCAATAATTTTCAACTTGGAAATACCCTTTCTTTCCCGCTACCTTTACTTACTCTCTAAAAAGATTTCTTTTCTAAGTTAAAATAGAAGAATACTTTTTTTGATCAGGAAATATTATCTACATATAGTAAAGTTTCAAAATGAATTAACAACTATCCTCACTTGCGAAGAAATGACTTATCATAATATTATTTTCAATAGGAATTTTATATTATACAATCTACTCTAAACTGTGATATAATATTGAAACTGCTAAAATGGACTTCTTTAATTTTACAAGTTTCACTCTAATATATATAGACAAGATTAAATAGAAGAAAGCAGCTGCTTTTCTTTTGCTTTTTTTTTTTAATGAGGTAAATGAAGGGAGTAAGATGTATGTTTCCAACTTCAGCCAGATATAACACTTCCCCTAATTCTCTGAAAGTGGAATTTATATCTATTTGTCTGCCCACATGTTTGTAATCACGTGTAGCATTTTGGGCACTATTCTCAGTCTTTGGAAACCTACCTAATTTCAAGATTAAAGTTCTTGAATCTAAAACCTTAGAGGAAAAGAAGCACACATTTGTTCATGTATGCTCACATGTACATGCACATATGTGTACACATACACAAAGAAACACACACACACAGAGACACACACTTCTCCTGTAAAGAATTGACAAGAAAAAAAAATGTGCCTTGGTTGATAATTGGTTATATTCAATATTTGGCAACAGATAAAAATTAACTGTGACAGCATTGTGAGCCTCATAATGGGTGGTCCTCAAGAACAGTGAAAAAGTGAAAGATCCTGATAAATAGATCTTTAGCAGTGAGTCTGCCTATCAAATTTGCCTCAAGTGAGTCATAGCTAGAAGAAATTATTCACAGGCAATTGCTAGTGGTTTGACTTTATGATGAAGCACTTATAAGAAACAAATGGAAAGAATACTAATGAGGTGGTATGAAGAATCACCTGAATAAAGTCTCATGAACCAATAAGTATTCACTTTTTTGGACTTTATGAGAATGCTCACTCACATAACAGAAGATATTTTCAATAATCAGATGTACAAAATAACTCTTTCTATTAATAATTCTTCCCCAGCCATCCCAATGTCATCAAGAAAGATGAAGTTTATGCATGAGCCTGAGAAAATGGGCTTCACACTGTTGATGACCATTTCTGGAGGGACTGGCCAGCTATCTAGAAGTAGGTTAATTATATGAGATATGCAAATTTAATGGTTTGTCCTCACTGGAAAGTCAAATTAATATGTTTTGATCGCCTTTTCTGCCCATCATTCTTTGGCCTGAACGACCATATATGAAATGACTAAAGGTCATGTTCACCATCTTTATATGCATTATTTCTGACCATGTAACAAATTTTAGAACAAAAGAAGTGAGAAAGTAACCAAAAAATTAACACTCATGAGAGTCACTAGTCCATCCATGTGTCCATCACCAGGAACTAATTGGCCAGACAACTGGTAAAATGTCCTAATGATGTATTGGTTGTGGCACTGGCTAGGAAAAGTCAGTGTTCTGTTCAACAAGATGTGGAATATATTCTGATGCAACTATTCTTTGGAGTTATATCCCCCATTAGACAGCAACATGGATCAAGGACACAAGGGATGAAAGAGGAAGTGGTTACTCTCTCTACTATTTCTAAGAAAGTGTGTGTGTGTGTGTGTGTGTGTAAGACCTCTTGTTTCTAAAGCTTGTGCTTTAATGGTTATAAGGGTCTTAATTACAAAAGGAGGAATGCCTTTCCCAGAGAAGTCAGGCAACCATGTTTCTATTGATTAGTAGTAGAGTCTTCCACTAAGTATATTGGGATCTTATTTCATTAACACTTCAAAGGAATTCTACAGGGTAACCCTATCATCAAAAGTAAATGGGATTAATGCTAAATAGTAGGGAGGCATATATTAAAAAGTCACTGAACTCTCTGGTTTGGGAAAGGTTATTCTTAATATCTCTAGGGTAAAAACTTAAAGAAAGCAAATAAAACTCAATTTAGGCAGGATTAATAAGAACTCTAAACCTCTAGAAATGAGTGTTGAAATCACCCCAACAGGTAAGTTACCATGTCTAGCTAAGGTACTTGCTTACATATTAACTCAGAGTAAGGTTAACTGGGATGAGTAATGAAAGAAGGAGGTAGTAAGTATTGTTTTACAGTTCACTGTGAAATGAGAATTACAATGCCTATAATTATACCATTTTTGTTTTGCTATACAGATGTTGAAAAATATTAACAAATAATATATTTTTTCTTCTAGCCTATTTCCTATTATTTTGTAAGAGGTGTAATGATGTTAGTTAACTTTATAACTTAATCTTTAGGTTACAAATTATCAAAGGATAGGTTGCGGTTGGTCTAGAAGAGGAAGCAAATGGCAAGTGACAAATGAGTCTTTGGTCCTCCTTTTTGGAGAAGTGATGAGCACCATCATTAAACAAAGAATAACTGTATCATGTCAAGAAGACAAGTGATGTAATCGTTATTATTTTTATTTGCAGATTAAATTTAAATGGAAAAGTATATGTGGATGTTGAATTAACAAGCTAATGGACCACCTCAGACTGTTTTGTTATCTTCATGAAATCAACCCCATGCTCTTGCAATGCCATCTATAAAACAAGAGAAACGTCTGATAACTTAATTTCTAGAATCTGTTTTCCATAGAGTTCTGGTGCAATATCAGTATGCAGAATTAGGGATGAAGGTTTATTTTTTTTCCACTGGCAGTGTTAGGATGTTTTGTTTTCCATAATACAGGTGTAAGGTTTACATTAGATGACATGAGTTCTTACATGTATCACCCAGGTCAGTGCTGTAGGTACTGACCAGGTATAATCAAAGGCGGGTTTCAGTGCTTTCTGTAGACTTCTAATTTCCTGAAGCAACAGTGGTTTTCCATGAACAGTTTTCTTCCAACCTTCCAGTTTTGTTGATTAATTTTATTTATGGTACAATTATCTATCTATCTATCTATCTATCTATCTATCTGTCTGTCTATCTATCTATAATCTATCTATATATCATCATCATCATCATCATTATTTTCATCATCATCCTCTAATAAAATCAGTCATTTTTAGCATACAACTAAGTGGCATTAATTATATTCAAAATCATCTCTTACAGTCATCACCACTGTCTTCAAATTTCTTTTATCATTCCAAATAGAAACTCTGTGTCCACTAAACAATAACTCCTCATTCCCTCTGCCTCTGTCAATCTCTAATCTATTTTCTGCCTTTAGAAATTTACCTTTCTAGGTATTTCATGTAAGTGGAATCACATATTTGTCCTTTTGTTTCTGGCTTATTTATCTCAGGATAATGTTTTCAGGGTTCATCCCTATTACAACCTGTATCAGAATTTCATTCTTTTTTATGGGTGAAAAATATTTCATTGCGTGCATATACCACAATGTGTTTATTCACTCATCTGTTAATGAACATTGTATTGTTTTCACCTTTTGAATGCCATAAATAATGCTACAATAAACACTGATAAACAAGTATTTATCTGATTATCCGATCTCAATTATTTGGGGTATATGCCCAACAGGGAAATTACTAGGACATATGTGTAATTCAATGTTTAACTTTCTGACGAAGCATCAAACTGATTTCTACAGGGCCTGTACCATGTTCATTACGAGTACAAGGGTTACAACTTTTCCAGAACCAACACTTTTTGCTTTCTATTTTTTTTAATTAGGTAATTGTCATCCTAGTAGGTATGAAGTGATAATTCATTGTGGCTTTCATTTACATTTCTTTAATGACAAATCATGTTAAATACATTTTCATGTCTATTTGTTAATGATTTTTGGAAGAATAATTATTTAAGTCATTTGCTCTTTCAGTCCATTTAGATCTTCTTTAATCATTGTGTTTTAGTTTTCAGGGTACAAGTTTTTCACTTCCGTGGTTAAATTTATTACAGAGTATTTTATTTTGGATGCTATTGCAATAGAAATTTTTATTTTCTTTTTTATATGTTCATTGCTAGTATTTAGAAAGAGAACTTTTTTGAGAGTTGATTTTGTTATTTGCAATTAGATTTGTTATTTGTTCTAGAGACATTCTTGTCCATTTTTTGTGTGTGAAAATCTGTATATACTAATGTGTCTATTGCAAGTACAGATAGTTTTAATTCTTCTCTAATTTGGATATCTATTATTTTTCCTAGCCTAATTGTTCTAGATAGAACTTACAGTACAATGTCAAAAGCAGTCATTAAAGTGGACATTCTTTTGTTTTTTATTTTAATAGGGAAATTTTCAGTCTTCCACTTGAGTGTGATGTTAGCAGTGGGATTTTCATAAATGTACTTTGTCATGTCAATGAATTTCCTTTCTTTTCCTAGTTTTCTGGTTTGGTTTGTTTTGTTTGTAACTATGAAAAAGTATTTGAATTTGTCACATACCTTTTCTCATCAACTTAGGTAACCATTTTTTCCTTCTATTAAAATGATTTCATCAATTTATTTGTTTATATTGAACCACCATCGCATTGCTGAGATAAGTCCCACTTGTTGATGGTGTATCATCTCTCTGTGTGTAGGACTGGGTTTGCTAGCATTTCACTGATAATTTCTACATCTATAGTCCGAAAGCATATTGGTCTGTGATTTTATTTTCTTATAATGTCGTTATCTGGCTTTATTCATAAGGTAATGTAGAACTAAAAAAATAAATTTAGAAATGTTTTCTCATCTTCTATATCTTTGAAGAGTTTAAGAAGAATTGGTGTTAATTCTTCTTTAAATACACACAAATTACCAATACAGCCTTCTCATCCTGGACTTTTATTTGCTGTGATGAAATGTTTTAAAGCATCTAGTTCCCTATACTTGCATTTTATGGTGCTTTGGATGTTTTGTTGTATTTTGTTTGGTTCTCTTTTTCTGACTGATGCATAATGCAGTGGCTCCTACTTGACTGAGAGTAAGCTGATGTATTACAGCTGTAAAAAGGGTTAAGAGATGGAAATAATAATAACACTATATTTAAATAAACTTCAACTTTTTCTCTAAGAAGCCATTTTACTCTCAATTTCATACAGGTGGAATTATAAATAGAGTATTAAATATGTCAGAGAGAAAAGTCACTTCAATTTTTACCTGAAAGTTTTAGGAGATCCTTGTTACAGGTATAATTACATGTGGACTTCTTAAACATAAAATTAAAGTGATATGTTAAGCTTAGTTGTTTAATCATGTTTGTATTGCCATCACCTAATACTTTGGGGGAAAACAAACAAACAAACAAACAACCATTCTGGAGCACCTGGGGGGCTCAGTCTGTTGAGTGTCTGACTTATGCTCAGGTCATGATCTCGCAGTTCACGAGTTCAAACCCTGCGTTGGGCTCCGTGTTGACGGCTCAGAGCCTGGGGCCTACTTCAGATTCTGTGTCTCCTCCTCTCTCTGGCCCTCCCCTGCTCATATTCTCTCTGTCTCTCTCTCAAAAATAAATAAAACATTTCAAAAATTTTAAAATTTCTACTAATGAATTTTGAATGAATGACATCGATGTAATTAGTTTCCATATTATTCATTAGTAAAATAGTGAAAAAAAATAAAGATCAGTATATTATTCACAAATTAACAGAACTCCAAATGTTTTCATCATAATAAAAAAATCTCACCTATTATTTTTTAAGGCACACATTCAACACATGTTCTTTATAGATGACTGATTTACATAAAAAAATATAATCTCTGATGAATGGGAAAGAAACTGTTCTTAAAATGTAAAAAATAAATTTAAGACTTTGAATCTACTGACAAAAAAAATCAATCACATGCTGAGACAACGTACCAGTAATACCTGGTTGATACATTTAATGGTGGACAGGTTTGAACACAGTCTCAAATGATGGCATGGTATTTGAGTTTTGTTCTGTCCTTTTTTGATTCTGTATTCCTCTGTGTGTGTTTCCTTATTGGTTAGTGATTTCCAGATGGTAAATCTGGGAAACTCAAATGTACATTATTTTTATGTCTCTACATCTGGTATCTGTACAAAACGAAAAATTGTCACAAGCGATAAGACATTATGGCCATATGAAAAATAAGATCCATAAATACATGGTTTCTTTGTGTAAAAGAGATACAGGTTCTGGAGGAAAAGGCTGATGTGAAGAGCAAATCTTTCAAATGGTTTATCCCTATGGGATAGTCAGGGATATCAAGGAAGGTCTTGATTCTGAGACTGGAGTAAATGTGTGAGATACTTGTTCTCTCAGGCCCTTGTGAATACTGAATGCTCTTGTGTTTGTGCCAAAGACATGCTCAAACCCCAACTTTCCATAATAGCCAGCTGGGGGAGGGACAGTGCTATGGACCTCATAGGTTTCTTATTCCCAGTATGGAAAAAAATACTGAATTGAACAAAGAAGCAATATCTTAACACAAACTTCAAATATATACCAGAAGAGAATTGGGTATCCCAAATAGTTTGCTTTCTACTAATCACTCATGGGAAATGAAAAAATAGATTTGTAAGTAATCTTGTGTATGGAAATAGAAGTAGTAAAATATTTTTAAAATATTATTTTTGAAGACATACAATCCTATGTATAAAGAGATCTACATTTTAGATAGCCCATGGTTTTGTTTAGCATCATATTTAGGTGTTTCTTTGTCTTTATGTTGACTAGGGATAGAGGGATGAGGCTTAGTGAACTTGATTTACACAAGATAGATGGATAAATTTTAAGTTTAGAAAAAAAACAATGTTTTTGTTGTTTATTCAGACTCAGCATCTACCATTAAAGAAAAGAAATGGAATGAGAACAAAAATGAGCGATAGGCATTTTATTTACTTGTATAACAGCACATATGTGAACACATTATCCTCTTTGTCTCGTAAAAGTCTGTAAAATTAATATGGGTATTTAAACTCTGGGCTGAACTTAATTTTGAAGAGAGTTTAATAACTGTATTAACTAGTTTAAGGAATGTATGATAAATTAAAAGGTTATTCATAAGGATACTGTCACATTTGTTTTTATTTTAGCTATCCTGAAGAAAAAGGATGGACTTTCCCCCTAACGGTCTGAATGCTAAGACTAATGAAACTGCACACACATGTGCATACACACACACTTACACACACACTCATACTCACACACACTCACACACAAGATGATATGCAAAAGCTTATTACTAGCATAATAGGGTCTTGTGACAAATTTAAATATGAAGACTATAAATCAAAATAGTAATGATGTCATGCTTGGATATTGGAGTTATCAAAAAGATTTTATTTCATTTTAAAGCTACAATTTTTTATTTTCACTTATCTGCATTTACTAACATTTGCAATTAACATGGAAGCTAAAGCTCTGTAACAAAACAAAATTAATAAAAGATCAAAAGTGGATATAAGGTAAGAGCAAAGATACCTAGTATTTGAGTAATTATTAAACTGGACTTTTAATTGGTGAGTTATTGAGACATGAATGCTTCAAAATATAGATCTTAGCTAACATATAACCATATAAATTTTCAAATCAAATGGGCATTTGCAGTTTTACATTTTCTTCATTTTTTTTCTATAGAAAGAAGACCCTAAATTGCATAAAGAACAATGAGAATGAAAGTAACTACCTCATTAAATTAAATATAGGGATTTGTTTTTTGATCTTATGATATGAGTACTGGACACCTCATTAAATTAAATACAGGGCTGTGGTGGTTTCATTTTTTTTTTTTTTGTAATCCCATGATTTGAGTACTCTACCTTCAGAAGAATTAAAGTACAAGTTACTTTTAGAAATTTTATTGTAAGTCCTCTTTTACCAATAAAAAAAGTCATTCCATATTATTTTTCTTCTTTCTCCTAACATTTCCCATATCTGTTGAAGCTTTGACTTAATTAACTTAATTAACTGAATCTTCATTTTGGGGACCTTAGCCATTTCTGTGTTTAAAAAAATGATAGAATATATTTGATGTGTTATTCTTACATTTATTCTAATTNGGATGGGGTGGTTTCCTTTTTTTTTTTTTGTAATCCCATGATTTGAGTACTCTACCTTCAGAAGAATTAAAGTACAAGTTACTTTTAGAAATTTTATTGTAAGTCCTCTTTTACCAATAAAAAAAGTCATTCCATATTATTTTTCTTCTTTCTCCTAACATTTCCCATATCTGTTGAAGCTTTGACTTAATTAACTTAATTAACTGAATCTTCATTTTGGGGACCTTAGCCATTTCTGTGTTTAAAAAAATGATAGAATATATTTGATGTGTTATTCTTACATTTATTCTAATTAAAATTCACCCATTTCTTTTAAAAAAGAGGTTTTTTTTAATCTCTTCAATACTCTCTAGTAGACCTGTATTCTTTTGCTGTACAGGCAAGGTTTTAATGAGTTATCACAATTTGAAAGGACTTTTCATGTGCAATTTTAGTTTAATCAAAATGTCACAAGCTTCAGATTAACCACTAATCATTAGAAATGTCAGTACAAAATAATTGTATCAAATTGATTTGGATTTCCCCTGAAATTTTAAATGTCAATATAACTTAAGTTGTGTGATATTTTTCCCAAGAGTCGTTAACAATAATCCATGACCATTAATGACAGATTAGGTAAATAAATGCTTCAAACTTATCAAATATCTTAGGGAAAAATAGTGTAGAATAAAATCTGAAGTGCATATTTTATTTTAATTGAATATTTTAAAATTTAAATCTCGGAGGAGGGGGCAAGATGGTGGAGAAGTAAGGAGCTCCATACTTGCACTCGCGCCCATACATCACACGGAAAAGATCTGAAGCCATTGGAAACCTTACAAAACCTGAGAGATTGGAAGAAAAAGGATGCAGAATCCACTGAGAAAGCCTTGTAACGTGAGTGCAAACTGGGGAAGATTAAATCGGGCCGGGATCGGAGACTCCAGGGTGGGAGGCGATCCCCCTCTACCCTCTACTGGGAGTGAGAGGGGAAAAAGAGAGAGTCTGAAACAGAAAACCACCGCTTGGGGGGAAAAGACTCCGCTCGGGGCATAGAAACACCGTATTTGCCAAATACCTGCACATTAGGTCCCTTCGCCAAACTGGTCCTTGAGGGGCTAAGTGCACAGACTGCTTCTTTCTGCTCGCACCTGGCGGCTGGACTTCAGAGTAGAAGCACGCCTGCCACCATTGTCCTCCCGGGCGGCTTAGGGCCCAGAAAGAACCCTGCACGGACACCGGGCATCCGCGCTCCTGGCTGGCTAGGACTCCNGGGAGAGTGGGCATGGAGGAGGACACTTGTGGGGATGAGCACTGGGTGTTATGTGGAACCTAATTTGATAATAAACTATTTGTAAAAAAAATCCTAAAAATAAATAAATAAATAAATAAATAAATAAATAAAATTTAAATCTCTATTCTATTTATATGTATTTTTCAGAAACATAAATCTGTACTGGGCATTTCTTTTTTAGGTGAAAAAAAGGGAAGAATGTTAATAGATATGCATTTTTACCATTGTTGTTTACAGTAAAGGGAAGCCACATTTCAAGAGTAATGTAAGTTCTGAGCAGAACATTTGACCCATTTGAGAGAGAGAGAGTTCAAGGACAGGAGGGGCAGAGAGAGCGGNACAGTAAGTCTGAGTTTGGGCTTGAACCCAGAAGCTGCAAGATTGTGACCTGAGCCAAAATCAGACGCTCAACTGATCAAGCCACTCAGGAGCCCCTAATTTATATTTCTAAATAAACTGTAAGGATTTTTCAGGTAAGGTGTTTTGTTTTATTTTGAATTTATTTCTGATAACAAACTGAATGTCTTGCGTATAGTAGGAAATGCAGGTTGAAATCAGGGAGCTATCCATTTTTATTAGATAATACAGCAGTAAATGGCAGTAGTATTTTCATTGATTGGGAAAATGATAAAGGATATTGTCTTTGAAAGGTTTACTTAAATTCTATTTTGAATCTGGTATTAAATCCATTGTGAATTACTGTCTTGGAATTCAAGGTCTTTTTTTCCCCTCTATTTAATCTGAGATACGATATACTGTATATTTCAGTGCAATATTGGGCTAATAAGTGTATCTTAATTGACTCTTTGTTGGTTCACAAGTTTTCCGCTTCTGGTTCTCTATTTGGTGGCATTTTTGGTTATTTTAATTTTTGGTTCATTTTTTCATTGATACAAGGGTTTGATTTTTTTTCCACAAAACCATTTTTCTGAATAACTATGTGTGTCATAGACTTACTTACTGATTAAGACTCGATATTGTAGTGCTTCTATCCACCTGTCTCACCATCAGAACAGGGCTGAACTTCCCACTAGTCCAACTCCTTGAAGTTTTAATGGCATAAGTGAGGACTTACATATAATTGATTTATTCAGCCTCTTTCACAGCTCTGTAAATTGTACACAGTTTAGAAACGATCTAGATTTAGATTTTAGACTTAGAAATAATTACATATATACATGTAAGTGAATTCTGGCCAACCTCTCCCAGTGTGAAAAAGTCAGTTTTCTGTCCAATTGCAAGTTAATTTTAATATCCCTGATCTCTAAGTGTCTCATCTGTGTATTCCCCTTTGAACTGGTTGTGACATTATTGATAATAAGTTAAATAAAGTTGTAACATGTGCAACATTACTAATAGTTAAATAAAGTTGTAAAATCTGTACATATTTTTATCTGTATCAGTTATGATTTTATCTATTTTGAAAGTTATTTCTTAAAAATAACCTATAATTGGGGCGCCTGGGTGGTTCAGTAGGTTAAGCATCTGACTTCGGCTTAAGGTCATGATCTCATGCTTTGGTTGGTGGGTTCGAGCCCCGCTTCGGGCTCTGTGCTGAGGGCTAGCTCAGAGCCTGGAGCCTGCTTCCGATTCTGTATCTCCCTCTCTCTCTGACCCTTCCCTGCTCACACTTTCTCTCTCAGGAATAAATAGAACATTAAAAGAAATTTTAAAAAATAACCTCTAATAGTCATCTAAAGATAAAATAAAACAAATAAATAAACTAAAATAAAAATGTGATCTGACCCTTCAGATCCTAAAAAGTATTCATCTAGATTGTTTACATCATACAACATAACTGATCAGTTAAGATAGTCAGTGAGTAAGAGGATAATATTTTCTGTATATTCTGCTTCGTTGCATTCTGTACATATGCACATATATACCCACAAATGGGATTCAACATGCTTTGTCCTGTTTTCCTGGTTATGGTAAGTCTTACATTAATTATGGCACTCTCTCTCTATATATTTGGGACCTGAAATTTTTCCTGCAGAAATTTATCTTTACATGCTTCTATGGTATGAGTTGTTTTTTTTTTAAATAGTTTATTGTCAAGTTGGTTTCCATATAACATCCAGTGCTCATCCCCACCTTCATGTGGTGGTTAATAATAATGTTACACCTCTTACATATGTTCCCTCTTACATATTTTCAAGAAATTTCTTAAGATGTAAGTATAACTGGACATCACTCCACAGTTTATTGACAAAAGAATCTTTCCAGTTTAGGAAACTTTAAGTTTTTAAATATTCTTTACACACTTGCAAATTTTAACCTCCAAAGCGGAGTGTCTGCACCTTAGCTACTAACTTCCTAAGGTGATATGGTATAGAAGAAAATGTTAGAAATTGTGTTGACAAATGATTTTAACCAAGTCTAAAAAAAGTGAATTAAATTCTTACTAACGTTAAACATGGAGGGATAGCTATACATACACACACGGGAAGGTACACACCCGGAGATAGAAAGAGTACAAATACAAACATTTGGAGGGAGAGTACTATCAGCAAAATGGTATGGAGTTTATAGCCCCAAATGCCCCTCCCTTCCCTGAAACATGGAAAGAACAAGTAGAAAATGTCAAAAGCAACATTGTCCTAACTCTGAAAACAAGGCGAAACTTTACAGAAATCAAGTAAATCCTGATAAGAAAAATGCCATTTAAAAATGGTAAGAAAGTTTTGTAGCATTTTCACTCCCTCTTCCCCCAGGCGCTGCCAGCTGCCAAAGTGGCAATGGGCATTCTCAGCGTGGGACCAGGCTCCTTGGTCCTGAAAGAAGCAGAGTGTATCTGATTTGCAAAGCATTGTGTTTGCTGTTTCTAACTCTTCTGGAGGATATGTGAGGAATGATGAAAAGCACTCATCACTTTTTGCCTAACTTGGGCTCTCTCAGGGTGGAAAAGTGACAGGAATTGTTCAACCATTGTAAGGCAAAGAAGGTCCTGCAATTGACTGGTGTAAAATATTACGGTTAAGATATATACCTTACATTTTAGAACAATCTGCCAAGAAAAAAATNGTTTTGTAAGGTTTCCAATGGCTTCAGATCTTTTCTGTGTGATGTATGGGCGCGAGTGCAAGTACGGAGCTCCTCACTTCTCCGCCATCTTGCCCCCTCCTGGTTACAGTAATTTTCAAAAAGGAAAACAACTACTGCTGATGCTGATATGTAGAAACTTGTACTCAGACATTGCTGGTGGGAATGCAAAAATGGTTCAGCTGCTATAGAAAACAGTTTGGTGAAGGTGCCTGGATGGATCAAGTGGTTAAGCGCCTGAGCTCAGCTCAGGTCTGATCTCCCAGTTAGTGAGTTTGAGCCCCACATTGGGCTCTGTGCTGACAGTATGGAACCTGGGACCTGCTTCAGATTCTGTGTCTCCCTCTGTCTCTGTACCTCCCTTGCTCACATTCTGTCCCTCCCCTCAAAAATAAACATAAAGAGAGAGAGAGAGACAGAGAGAGACAGAGAGAGAGAGAGAACAGTTTTGTGGTTCCTCAAATAGCTAAATATAGAATTAACATATGACTCTGCAATTCCACTCTTAGGCAAAAGCCACAAAAAATTAAAATTAGACAATTAAATGTCTAAGAATGTTCATAGCATCACTATTGATGAACAGCTCAAAATTCCATCAATGGAAGAATGGATAAGGAAATTATGATCTATGTATACAATTGAATGCTATTCAGCTACAAAAAGGAATGAAATATTGATACATGCAATAAGGTGGATGAACCTCCAAAACATTACGCTAAATGCAAAAGTCAGTTGTGAAAGACCACGTGATTATATTTATATGAAATAACCAGAATAGATAAATCCATGGAGATAGGATGCAGATTGGTGGTTACCAGCGCAAGGAGAGAAGGAAACACTACTCGATAGTTACAAGTTTGGCTTTGGAGTGATGGACATGGTTTGGATCTAGATACAAGTGGTGGTTACACATCAATGTGAATATACCAAGTGTCAGTGAATTGTTTGCCTCAAAATGGCTAATTATATAGTACATGGATTTTATGTTTTGTAAATTATTTGTTTAAATATTTGAATAATTTTTGCTTATTATTGATCATGAATCTTTGAATATAATTTCCTAAAATTCACATTATTATTTTAATAAACAGGGGCAAAGAGAGGGAGGGAGACACAGAATCTGAAGAAGGCTCCAGGCTCTGAGTTGTCAGCACAGAGCCTGACTTGGGGCTGGAACCCACGAGATGTGATATCATGACCTCAGCCAAAGTCAAACGCCTAACCGACTGAGCCACCCAGGGGGCCTTAGAATTTACATTTCTAGTAATTAGTTTTAGAGACTTAGATGGTATCTCTTTGACATAAACAAAAGTGCCATTTTAACTAAATTCATAGGGTAGTTCAAATTCAACAGACTTTATTCATGTCAAAATGTTTGTTGGATGAAGAGATAGCAAATAGGTAAAGGGAACAGGACAAATCAAGTTTAATACAAATCAATACATTTCATAAAGTTAACTGGGTAATATTTTACATTTTAACGGTAAAGAATGAAGGCTGGCCATGTTACAATTTTAAGTAATAAATACATTTCCAAATGATTCAAAGTACTTTATCTTATTTTCCCCTTATAATCAGATATACCCTTATAAGTCTTTGGCTTATCTGGGCTCAGTTACCTTTGAGCTTCATCACTCATGTTCTTCCTTGCTCCTCTTGTTATGGTCATATCAGATTTTGTTCAGTTACTCTATAATGCTTTGCTTCCGCCCCCCTCCCATGAATTATCCCTTTAATGGCTCCTGAAGTAATTCTCCCTATCTCTTCATGAGCCCCTCATGAGCCAGTTCTAATCTAACTCATACTATATTGTGTTTAGCGGACTGATATAGTATCTATGTCCTACAACACAGTCTTATTTCTTAGGTTCATTGACCATATTTATCTTCTTCACTATTTGACCACTAGCATCTTAGCATTGGGTAAAGTGACTAGATGTATTAAGTCTTAGATGAGGGAAAGGGTCCAGAGAGAAAGACCTCTGACTTCCTGTCAGAGCAAGAATACTCATTATAAACCCATGCAGAAAATGAGTTCCATTTGTATGTAATTATTTATTTCAGTTTAAGCATTTAGTCAAGATTTTATATGTGAACACACTCCTTTTGTTTAAAATACACTAAAGTCATGTAATCCCCGTTAGTGCTTTATTTCTTTGTTCTGTTTTATTTTTACTGAATACCCATGAAAACCTGTCTCCTATCGTTATCTCATACAGTTCGTAGGCAATGCGAGGAAATCTACACTAAAGGAGATTTCTTAAATCATGTCAGATATAAAGAAAGAATAGTTTATTTCTGATACTTAAATCCTGTGATAGGAAATCAAGCTGTAACAAAAGCAAATTAATCATTGATAATATAAACAGAAAATTTAGTTTGTGATCTACTATTCTTCATTCTTTATCAGTGCAATAAAGCAGTCAACCAAAGGCAATTAAGTCTCTGCTTCCAATGTAAGAAACTTGGGAAGCGGGCAAGGTCCCACCATTGAAATAAACATTCTGAGATTTGGGACCAATCTGTATTTGCCTCAAGAATTTTGGGCTTAAGGCATACACTCAATTTGTTCTGTCACCATCAAAATAAAGTTCACAATTCCATTGCTAGTGATAGTCCTCAGGTAAGTCTCAATGAGATGTGCATTTTAGATTATTTCAACTAATAGATCCTGTGATACTTGCAAAGTTTCTACTAATCAAGTTTCTCTAAAATTGCTCCAATTTGCTACTTAATGCTATAAAAGAACATAGTGCACCTTTCCATTAAATCTGCTTCAAATATGATAGGATTATTGGAATTGAGAATAATAACCACAAGAAATTTTCCTCTTTGAAAGTTTACGAGAAATGCTAAAAACACATCACCCTTCTTTGAAAGCCAAATCCAATATTTAGATTTTCATTAAAAAACTGAACCATAATATACATGAAAGAAGAAATATGTCCAACAAGCATGTGTGGATACAATATTAGTGTTCAGATGTGTTATATTGTTTTGAATCCATAGAAAAAAGCAGCAGAATAACACTTCGACTGGTATCTGTATCTTCTAGAAAATAAAATTTCTTCTTTATTGCCTAATTTAAAAATGCAACATACCTTTAGCCCAGAGGAAGGTACTTTTCTTGAGATTTTGCAACCCTTTAATATACTTTGTTATCTTGTTTCCTCCTATAACTCACTGAATCCTAACATGCCACTTTGACTTATTCCTTGTAAACGAGAAAATTTATAGGGAATCAAGTGCCCTTCAAGCCATAGTCAAAGAATTTTAAACATAACATCTGTCACCACCCATAGTCTTCCTGAAGGAGACAGTCATGACCATGACCATACACTATCTTGGGCCAAATGGTTAAGCATTAAAGAGAAGAGTGATGGTATTTCTACTCCCTACTTTGTCTGACATATCTAATATATTGTTCATATTTTTCTTAATGGACTTCGAACTAATAGCATTTAATTGGACTGTTCTATGTGAGTGCCTTATAGGGAACTGTGTTAAAATAACTTTTTCTTCCTTATTCTCGCTAACTCCCATACTAGTAGTGGGGGTTGGGGGGCTAGTGGAGCATGTATTCAAATAAGCATTTGCAATCAGGCACAAGACTCGACGTGACAAAATGCATACCACTTCATTTCAAACTACGTAGACTATCAAAACCAAAACTTTCCCTCATCACAAATAATTGTTTTATGCCATAATTAGGATCAGTAGGATGTATCTATCTAAGAATATGGGTGCTAAGTAGCCTTTTTTATATTTTTTTCCTCTGATACCAGTCTGTGTTTTATTTTCTCTAAAAATCAGTGCAACAAAACAAAGTAAAACAGAACACATAGGTTCCTTTCCAAATAATACCATTCATTGGGTTTTGGCATAAAGCCAAAATTTATGAAGTAACATTTATAATGCAGATATCATTAATATAAGCTTAATCTGTGAAGAAAATTAAAAGGAAAATTATCTAGGGAAAAATCATAACAAAAAGCAGGATAAACAAATGCTTCTGGTCTTTGAGTTTTCCCTAAAGTAATGATTTTGAGCTTACCTTTGACTATTTTATAATAGCAATTCCTTACCTAGAAAATGAATTTATTGAACTTGCTATTGTCAGTTGGGAATAGTATTGGCAAGTTTCTTTTCCAGAAACTTATGTATTATGCAAGGATTGTTATTTATTAAAGGAAGTCCAATGCATCAGGTAAATATCACCTCTTTCAAACCAAGCAAAGATCACAATTGTCTGAGGACCATGTTGGAGAGACATAGCTAAAGATTTAGGTTTTATTAATGTGATGCTAATCATTTTACTGGAAACAGAATAATGTGTGTGTGTGTGTGAATGTGAATGTGTATGTATATATACATTTCAAAGTATATGAATGTGTAACCAAATCCAACTTTTTTGTTACACACTTCATGATAATCTATCAAATCATTTCCTACTAAATTGAAAGGGCAAATAAACACATTCTTTCTTATAATAATCTAGGTTTATAATACTGTAGTTCAAATTCTTTTTTTTTTTTATTTCTTATTTACCATATAGCTATAGCTATAAAAAGACACTTGAATGATGAAGTCTTTGACATTCCGACTAGGAAGGAACATGAAGACTTAGTGTAGACTTTCATTTTTTATAAATCTGTCTTCTAAAGTATCCATGGCAGCTTGTCAATCAGACTCTTCCTAAACATTCTCCTGATAAACAGGTGTTTCATCTTGTAACACTTTTTAAACTTGAAATGTATCTTTTTAAATGGATGCTTATTTGCTGTTCTTCTACTTTTATATGCAATTGAAGATAAAATCCAGTGAACTTTCTTATATTTAAAGAAAGCTCTCTGAAAACTTTTACTGTTTTCTTCTTTAGGCCAAACTACACAACTTCACCTTCTTCAGCCATTTTACATGATTAGGTTTCCAGATGCTTCATGATCTTTCTCTGGATACATGTTCCTTTCCCTGGATGAAATATCAACATTTATGCACATTTTTATTGATATGCCTAAATTGAAAACAATAATCAAGATGTGTCCTGAGCAGTAAAACACTCTGGTTGATAATCAGTTGATCATAAGTTTTAAGGTTTATTACTGCACCCTCAATATTATTTCACAGATCCTTAAGTCAAGTGTCATACCATTACCCCATTTATTTGATTACCATGGCTTTTGTTTTTAAAGTATTGGAATCCAAAAGTGTGAGTTCTCCAAGTTTATTTACCTTTTTCAAGATTATTTTTGGCTATACGGGATCCTTCAAAATTCCATATTAATGTCTTAATTTGATAATTTCTACAAAAAAAAAGAAAAACAAAAGACAAAAATAGCTGGGATTTTGATACAGATTACATTGAATCTCTAGATTAGGTTAGGGGAATATCATCATTTTATTAGTGTTAAAGCAATCCTCTGACCCATAACATGGACTGTCATCCAATGTAGTTGTCTTTTTTAATCTCTTTCAACAATTATTTATGATTTTCAGTGTATAATTCCTTACACCTTTCATCAAATGTATTCTTACTTGGAGTTTATTGAGGTTTTTATATATTAACACTATTTTTCATTACTTTAATTTTAAGCCATTGTAGCTTCAAATATTCTCCTGATCCTTTCTCTCTCTTCTCTTTCTGAGACTCCCATTAGGCATATGCTGGCACACTTAATGATGTCCCTTACTTCTTTAAAGTTTTCTTTATTTTCTTTTTTCTTTTCTCCTTCTGTTCTTTAGATTGCATAATCTCTAATGATACATAAATATTTTTTTATTCCAGTTCAAATCGACTACTAGGCCTTTTCAGCGAATTTTTCTTCTTGACTATTAAACTGTTTTTTAAGACACATTTATTAATGTCATGATAAAACATGACATGTAGCAATCAACAGTGTGGGACAAAAAAAAATTTCTATTAAAACCCTTTGTTGGAATGCTTTATTTTTATTTTAGTTTTTAATTTTTTTAAAAATTTTATTTTTGAGAAACAGAGCAAGCAGGGGAGGGTCAGAGAGAGAGGGAGACTCAGAATCCAAAGACAGGCTCCAGGCTCTGAGCTAGCTGTCAGGACAGAGCCCGACTCAAAGCTTGAACCCACAAACGTGAGATCATGACCTGAGCTGAAGACGGACGCTTAACCGACTGAGGCAGCCAGGCACCCCTGTTGGAATGCTTTAGACTTTCCACAAAACAGAAACTGAAATAACCTCTTATACATTTAGTCATCAATATAGTTCTCGAGTATTTTATCCACACACATGAATATTGTCTAAAACATGGCAGCTAGGCACCGCCACCACTGTACCTGGTAGAGTTCACAAATCTGTTGTAACCTGTAGCTTCCCTGTCACTTCTCCGGCTTGCCTCTCCTGTGAAGCTGTTTCCTGACAGTAATGGCCTTCATCATTATAGGATTTAGAGCTTCTATCTCCAAAATGTCTTTTTTCATGGGTCCAAAATTTGAAGATTGGTTGTTGTAATTGCCAAGATCATTACAGCTTTCACTACCTCCAAAACTGCTCCCATCATTACAAAATCCATTAGAGCCATCTCCACTGCCACTATATTCACCAGCACCTCAACCTCCATCGAACACATCTTGCTCATATGAAGTTTATTCCATGACCAAAGTTGTCATTTCCACCAAAACCACCTCCAAAACCACCACCAAAGTTTCCAGAACCACTTTGACCTCTTGAGCTGGATAAGGCACTAGCCATCTCTTCCTTAGCTAGGGCTTTCTTTACTTCACAGTTGTGGCCATTCGCAGAAAGGGAATTTTTTTTAATTTCTTTAAAAAATTTTTTAATGTTTTTCTATTTATTTTTGAGAGTTAGAGAGAGAGAGTGGGAGCAGGGGAGGGGGGGTCAGAGAGAGAGGGAGACACAGAATCTGAAACAGGCTCCAGGCTCTGACCTGTCAGCACAGAGCCCAACATGGAGCTCAAACCCATGAACCAAGAGATCATGACCTGAGCCGAAGTTGGACGCTTAACCAACTGAGCCACCTGGGCGCCCCTTGCAGTATGGTATTTTTGAATGACAATCTTGTCTATGAAGTTAAGGTCATCGAATGTTACAAAAACAAAGCCTCCCTTCTTGCCGCTACTTTGATCAGTCATGATTTCAATCACTTCAGTGTTCCCATACTGTTCAAAATAATCTCTCAGATGATGTTCTTCAGTGTTTTCTTTAATGTCAACAACAAAAATCATTTTCAGTTAAGTGGGCACCCTGTCCTCGAGAATCTTCTCTTGAGATAGCCCTTTGTGCTTTATTGATGGGTAGATCTTTTAAATTAACTTTTTCTGCTGAAATTTTCAGCCTCTTCTAACAACTTACAGGGGGCATTCTAATGTACTGTCACAATCACTATGGGATGGTGTTGGTTTTTGTAGGGTTCTCTTTGACTTTCTCTTTCCCTGATCTGATCTGTTAAGTTTTTAGCTGATTTGCTTCCATTGGCATTCCACTCAGCTCTTAGCCCTCAATAATTGCCAGCTGATTGCTCCTTTTGATTACTGCTTTGACAAAGTCCTGAGACATAAATTGCTTCATAGTCTGACCCAATTAACTTTCACAGGGGTAGACTTTGAGGCCCGTCTTTGAGCCTTTTTCTCACAGCCAGTAGTACTCTTCTCAGTTGCTTATTTCCCCAAATCTCTCTGCTAAAATTTTAGTTCTTCTGTATTTTCACTTTTTATTATCATGGAGCTACTACCGCTTAATTGCTTTTAACAAAAATTCCCATTGTTTTTAATGGTGCCCTTAGACTTTTACTTTCTTGAGGTCTGTGTAAAATAAAGTCAGTCCACTTAGGAACAGCTCCTGATGTCTCTCTTCTTAAGACCTAAATCTCCCCTTGAGCAAAACAAGTATATCACTGCTTTGGAGTTGGGGATAATAAGGTAATGACCCACTTCTCTCAGGCGAAAGAATGTGTTACAAGTAGGGTACTGGGCAGAGACAGTAGCTCTTCATTTTCTCAGCTTGCCTCTCCTAATGTGGAATCTCTACCTACAAGCAAACAAAGGTGAAGGAAATCCTGGATGAGTACTTTCAATCTTCTGTACTTGGGGTAAAGTTTCTACCCACTGATGGGGATGGGCACAGACTGCTCACTGAAGGAGAGCTGTAGACTCACAACTGCTCTTGTTTGGAACAGAGCTTCTACAACAGTGAGCTAGGCAGATGATAAATGCTGGCTGGCTGCCTCTCTCAGGGAGATACAATAACTCTTGACTGGTAGTTAGGGAAGAGAGAGCCTCATATTCTTGTCTGCAACTGTCAGGAATAAAATTTCTCTTTTTCTGAGCTGGGTGAGGGAGAGTTGTTTGTACCTCAAATGCCACAGACTCTCAGTATTTTCACCATATTGAGTAGAATTTCTTGAATGAATGTTTCTCCATTTGCTTTTTGTCCTTTGGGCAGGTTCTAGCATTTTAAAATGTCTTAATTATACATATTTAAACATTTTTCAGTGATTATAATTATTTTGGTGGAGAAAGAGTCCTCAGAAACCCTCATGCTGCTTTCCAGAAGTGTACATCCTGTGGCAAATATGATATTGTATGAATACAACCCCTATTATTCATTCATTTTCCTGTTGATGGATATTTGGAAGTTTGAGATATTCTCTTCTGTTGCCACATATCTCCTTGTGCAAGCACCCTTAAGGTGTAGGCCTACAGATAGATTTCCTTTGGTGTAATGTCCATTTTTCTTTCATTAGCTTTTTTATTACCCAAAATTTTATTAGCAATTTTCCAATTTTTAATTACTCTTTCAAATGAGTTATGATTTATATTACCATTTTTTGCACATCAGAATAACTTTCAGAAAAAGGAAGACATGAGGTGAGCCTCATATTTACCTCTACTTTTGCCCATGCATCATCTGCTGAAAGAAGTAGCTTGATAGTTCTTTATTAGCTTCATTGATCTAAGGTGACAGAAGTTAGAATTCAGAACTCCCAAAGTACCTAGATATTGAAGATTCGAGCTACAGAGGAAAAAAAAACCTATATATTCTAAAATTGTTACATATTCTTTAACCTGTGAAACTTGGTGAATCCTAAATTGTACATGCAAAAGAAAAGTGTTTGAGAAAGAGGTCAAAATTAGATGCTGGGAGGCTAAATCAATAGTCAAGGATTTCACCCCTTTTTTAGACCTAGGGAAACATTTGATGAATATCAGGGCATGATAAAATAAGGAAGTACTGATAAATGCCCATGCTCTTACTGAGGGCTTTGGTAGTAAGAGCAAGCTAGAAATAGGTGATCTCTATAAAATTGGAATCTTATCCTGAACTAGATCAATGTGATCTACCTATGCTCAAAGCACCTAAATTAATAAATCATCTCTGGAGGAAGAAATATCACAAAGAGCTCCTTATTTTTAAATACTCAATAGTCAGCCCTTTTTCAAAAGTTATCAAGCATTCCAGTAAGCAGGGTCAAGTAACTAATAATCAAGAGGAAAAAAGACAATAGATACAGATTCATAATTGACCCAGAAAACTTTATTTTTTAAGTTACATTTTATTTTTTAAAATTACTTTTAATGCTTATTTATTTTTGAAAAAGAGAGAAAGAGAAAGGGGGCAGAGAGAGGGGGACATAGGATCCAAAGCAGACTCTGCATTCACAGCACAGAGCCCGATTTGGGTCTTGAACTCATGAACTATGAGAGCAGGACCTGAGGTGAAGTCAGATGCTTAACCAGCTGAGCCACCCAGGCATTCCCAGGAAACAACTTTAAAATAGCTATGATTAAGTGTTGCAGACAATAGAAAAATTAAAGAAAATTTTACCAGAGAATTTAAAGTTACAAAAAAAACCCTGCAAATTAAAATTTTAGAAATAAAAAATTCAATTATTGAAATAAAAGTTCAATAGATGTGTTTCATAGTACCATAAAGCAAAAGAAAAAAAAAAGTGAGCTAAAAGGTATGTCAGGAAAATGTTTCTAGATTGNAAAATTCAATTATTGAAATACAAGTTCAATAGATGTGTTTCATAGTACCATAAAGCAAAAGAAAAAAAAAAAGTGAGCTAAAAGGTATGTCAGGAAAATGTATCTAGATTTATAAAAAGAAAGAAAATAAGAAATACAGAGAAGTGCACAAAAGAAATGTAGGATATGTTGCAGAAGCTTAACATACATGAATTTGAGTCCCAGAAAGTGACAAAAGAGAATGGAAAGAAGTAAAATTTGAAGAGCTACTTGTTGAGAACTTCCTAAAACTGATGAAATACATCAAGCCAGAGTTTACAAATATGTTTGCAACCAAAACATGATATATAAAAAGAAAAGAAAATGTAAGCATGCAATAGTAAATATTCTAAAAATGAAATGTAGTGAGAATATATTAAAAACAGTTGGCATTGGTGGGTCCACAGCTTAACTTCAATGGAGCAAACAGAAGGCTAAACATGCATTGGTCACAATAAAGGATAAAAGCAGAATATCATAGAATAATACTTTAAAATACTGAGTGAAAACAACTGTCAGTCTGGAATTTTAAATTCACTAAAAAAAATCTGAAAGCAATATCTATATAAAAATATTCTCCACAAGAAAACATTGTAAAGATTTTATTTCCCAGCAAAACTTCACAAAAAGTGAAAATAAATGCAACTAACAGGAAAAAAGACTGAGCAAAATTCTTCAGGAATAACAGTGTATAAGATGGAATCATGAAAATACAGATGTCCCCTACTATATGAAAGTAGAGTGTTCCTAAGAAACTTTTCATTAAGCCAAAATTGGGAGGAAACAATTATCATGAATCTATATAGACAATTTTTGAACATTCCAAGCCCCCCAAAATAACTTCTCTGAAGTTTTTCTGATACTTAGGACACACTTCGCTAATGGATACACACAATAAAAGGAGATGAAGCATCTGTCAAATGCTTACAGACACAGTTCAAAGCTTGGGTTGCTTGATGGTAAGATGCTGAGTGTAGTTACGGGGGAAGGAGCTTGGTGGCGCCACTCTCACTGAGCTGAGCGTGCTGCTTCCGCAACCTCTCGCTGCAAACAAAACACACTGAACACTTCTTGCTTTTCACCCTTTTTCATGAAAGTGAAAAATCCTCTTCAGATTTCTTTCATTTAGCAAAAACAGATGCTAAGTTCTTTCATAAAGACAGAGTGACTTAATGTGAACCTTCAAAAAGCAGGAGATACTTGTATAGAAGAGAATTAGAAGAAACCAATTATAAAGGAAAAAAAAGTCACGAATGGCACAGAATGAGAAGTGCAGGAATAAATCCACAGATGCACAATCACATGATTAATAAAAAACACTATGCCCTGGAGTGTAAAGACATAGTCTTTCATTAAACTGCCCTGGGTCTATTGGATATCTGTATTTATAAAAATAAAAATGAATTATTTTCTGTACCTCAAACAAAATTCAAAGGAATATAGATACAAATGTGAAAGTTAAAACAGTAAAGCTTGTAGACAATATATGAGAGTATCTTCGTGAATTCAGCATTGGCTAAAGTTTTTAAATGGTATTACAAAGCACCAACCTTAAAAAACAAACAACAAAAAACTAAAGCTGACTTCATTAAATTAAGTCAAAAGCAACTATTAAGAAAGAGAAACAAACAAGTCACAGAATTATTGCAATTCTATTTAGTTTCAATTCCTTTATGACGAAGATTAAAAATTATAACCCTTAAATAGGCTTTCCAAACTATTTTTATTATATCAGCAGAAATGCATGTTTCCTTTTTGTTCTAAGCTGTCTCCAATATACTTTACATTTCTACCAAGTGAAGAAATGAGCACTGTGAGCATTTCTATCCCAGACTTTATTATGGAAGAATAAGGTAAATTATGCTTTATTCAGTGGCATTCTATTGACTCTGATTCTATCTTCTGCTCTAAATAGTACACACGTATTCACTGAACCAAGAAATAACTCATTTCAAACTCATAACTCATTTACTTTTACCATGTCTCTCTTCTCTGTAAGACAGAGAATGCCAGCAATAGTTCACAAAATTGGCAGTTACCACAAGTACAGAAGCTGGCTAAAACAAAACTGTGACAGTGTCTCAGAAAAGGGGAGAAAATTCCTAAAGACAAGAGTCATTTTTATAATATTGTCTTAGGATCAAAAAATAAACTAAGTCCAAACTTTACACAGATTAGCGAATAAAAGATAATTGAATTTTGATGAAAATCTGGATTATAGCCATTATATTTGTAATTATTAGATTTGTAATTATTTGTCAATGGGTGTATATGAAGGAAAGTACACAGAGCTCTGTGGGAATGTAAGCTAAAGTGAAATACATAGCAAGAAGGCTTACGAGTTTCTGAAGAAATATTATGAACAATTGTATGCCAATACTTTCAGTAAATTCCTCATTTAATATGGAATATTGTACCTCTACTTGGGCTGTTCCTAACTTCAGAGAATAATTTTTTTTTAAAGCAACTTAACATCTTAGGGTTTTAAATACAGCTTAGAGTACGGTCTGGTCCCCATAGATTCCATAATACACTTAAAGATATTTTCTTCTTTATTAGTCTCAAGCTAATACAGTTAAAACTTAGTTGTCTGGGCACCCGAGTGGCTCATTGGTTGAGTGTCCTACTTTAGTTCAGGTCATGATCCGCGGTTTGTGAGTTCAAGCCCCACATCAGGCTCAGTGCTTTCAGTGCAGAGCCTGCTTGGGGCCCTTTGTCCCCTTCTCTCTGCCTTTCCCCTGCGTGTGCTCTCTCAAAAGGAATTAAACATTAAAAACATTACATGCCAAATTTAATACTGTGCCTGCAGAATTACAGTGTAATTGAATTTACAATCTCACCATATTCCTTAACTCAAAGTTATGACATAAATTTGGAAAGAATGATCCAGAGTATTTGAATGAAGAGGTTTTGTGGAAAAGAACAAGGCTAAGGCCACCTTTAGCAGCCAGCCCTTCCTCCCATGACTGACACTAGCAAAGTTAATATAAAACTGTAACAACCCAATAAAACTCTATTTTTCAGGAATATGGGATTGATTTACTCCACAGATTAGGTGGTTCTCTGCTCAGGGTCTCATTAGACTAAATGTAAGGTGTTGGATGGGTCTGCGATCTAATGTGACACTCGGGTTCCCCTTCTTAACTCACTGGTTGTCAGAATTTGGTTCCTTGCAACTGTACAACTGAGAACACCTGCCTTTCCATTTCACCTTCCATTCCATGTCATGTGATTTCCATAAGAAAGAAATTTAATTCTCCAAGGCCAGTCAAGAAGGAGATTCTGCAGCTACCAATTTTCACAACTTTTTCTGTTTCTGACTCTAAAACTTATTTTAAAGGGCTTAGATCACTAGTTTAGGCTCATCTATGATAATTTCCCTTTTGATAATTTAAAGTCAACTGATTGGGAAATGTAATTACATCTGCAAAATCACTTACCTTCTGCCATATGACATTACTTAATCATGGAAATATTCCATGGAATTTGCATGTCCCACTGATAAAGGGAGAGAATTATATAGGTTTGTTCACTGTGAAGTAGAAATCTTGTGGACTATCTTAGAATTATAGGTGCCAAAGTAAGGCATTGTGTCTCTTTCAGAGATACTTCTATTATCCCCAGGTCCTCAGAGCATTTCCCTTGTCAATATGTCATCTATGTGAGATTGATGCACAAGTGAAGAGAATTAATAATGTTACAACTTTAGAAAGCTTTCCAATGAACCAAAAGCACTGCCAAATTATGTCATGTCAAAATAAATGATGCCTTAAAGTAGTCATGTTCTCAATGTGATAGCAAGGAAAACTTTTAGACATTTGAGAAGCTAACTGATAAGATATGAAATTAAAACATTAACCTGTTGGTGAACACATTCACTCTTGCTATGTATTTACAATTCATACTCGAGCAGTTGTTCCATAACGTGAGAGGAAGAAAGTAGACGTAGGAGATTGAAATAAAAATCCACAAAATTATATTTAAAATACATGTGTTTGTATAAGTTTTTAATTATATTGTTTAAATACTATACTCATATTCAGATTTCATTACTTCATTACTATGTGTACTTAATTAATAGTGATCTACTTAAAAAAAAAATAAGGTGAGAGAGAGAGAGAGTGAGCCAGAACCAGAAGGGTGGGCACAAGTTGGAGGGTAGGATTTAATCTCTTGCCTTTGTGGGCAAAATCACATGCACAGGGAACAGCCAAGGAACAAAGATCCAAGAACCTAAATGTCTGCTGGGACCCCCACCATTCCCAGGTCCCCCTGGAGGCAGCCATGACAGAAGCACAGTCTACAACAACGAACAGCAGTGGGAACTGAAGACCCTTTGAGAAGAGCAAGTACCAAGTGCAGTTGTGGTTCAGTCACCACTGGGCTAAATTCTCAAGGCAGCAAGCAGTCAGCTATGGCAACAGCTCTGGCAATTGTGGGGCTGGACACTGGAGAGCCTGAAAGTTAGCACTGCATGGGGCAAGTGCCCCAGAGCTGCTACCCCTGCCTGCCCTCTGTTTCTGGGGAGATGGGTTTGGGGTGAGGGTGTGGTAGCTTTCTGCAAGCCCCTCTGCCCAGCCCCTGAGAACTCTTCCAGCCCTCACTCTGCTTCCAGCCATAGCAGGGCCTGAGGGAGCCCCTGTGCAGGGTGCCTAGCAGGAGCTCTGGCGGTCCCGGTCCCAGCCCTAGCTTCATTGCAGGACCCCGTACACACTCTGTTGCTATCCTGTGACTTCACATGATTGAGCTGTCCGAATTAAGAACACTAGTCTTTCTTCATTCATTTGGTTTTCCATAAAGTCTATCCGCAAAGAGTTATTATTTAGCCATAGAGATCTTGCATATATCTTTCTGTGTATTTCTGAGACTTCATCTTTACTATTGCCTGACATTTTAGGTGATATTTTTAATTTCTTTTTTACCTCTTCAGTTGTTATTTTGTATTGATGAATCTAGCTCAACTCATTTTAATTCTAATAATTTATCTGGACACTGTCCTGGACATTACATTGTGAAAATTAATAAAGTTCGTGGTAATTATGAGAAAGATGTATTTAAGGAATACAGAGAGATAATGTTCCTCATATTACTTGAGTTTGATGAAAAAGAATTATCCCTGAAGGAAAAATAATAAGTATTCCTGAAACCAAAACGCATTTTAAAAGACAAAGAAAAGAAACTACAAAAATCAGGAAAACACAAAATTAATATGATAACATTAATAAGGTTTGAGACCAGCCATACCATACGTATAAATATATCAAATAGCTTTAACTCACCTCTTAAAAGATTTTCAGATAGGTTTAAAAGCAAAACCAAATTTTATGGTAATTCCAAGAGATAGGGTTTTGAAAGGTAGTGGGAAAAGGCTGAAATAACAGGATTGGGAAAAGTACTCAAACTTTACAAAAAAAAAAGAAGCAGAGATTGGAATCCTGATAAAGTAGAATTTTGCTTCAAAAGTTCATTGAGGAAAAGATATTTTTAATATTAAAGACCAAAGTTCATACTGCATAGATAACAGTTATGAATATCAAATATTGAAAAATATAGCTACTGTTTTCATAAAACAAAACTTAGAGATAGAATAGGAAATAATGATAAATATTCTACTATCAATTACCTACTATTGTATGATAACACTCCCAAAATTGGTGGATTCAAATGGCATCATTAAGTCATTTATTTCATTCATGAATTTTAAGGCTGGCGATTTAAGATGGGCTCAGCTGAGTTCTTACAGTTTGCTGTTAGCTGCCTCATGCACAGTGGTTAACTAACAGGCTGGCTCAGAGGCCCTTCTGGGGCTTGGCTAACTATTAGCTGATATTCCTGAACTCTCCTTCAAGTGGCTTCTCATCCTCCATCAGGCTAACTTGAGCTTGTTTTCCTAGTAGAGGAGCTAGGAAAATCAAAATCTTAAAGTCAAAAATAAAAAATCTTATTTTGATCCCTGGGAGTAGCTTCCCAGTCAATGATTCTCCAATGGTCTGACTTCTTTGCTTTACACTCTTGACCCCTCTTTCTGAGATGGTCTTTTTTCCCCATTACACTTTTTGGCTTCTTTTGTAGTAATTGTCTGTGTTAACAACTGAGTAGATTGATGATCCTGCCTCTTGCATGTAGAAAATTAGTGGTGTTAGAAGTCTTACCATTTCAGCTTTGCTTAGCTTATGCTGGAAGCACTTTTGTTAGTACTAATCCCCTAAAGTGTTGTAGATATTCTATGTAATAAATTAAAACAACTGTTTTCGATCAACAGACTTCATTTTTTTCAAGCATCTTTTAGGTTCACAGGAAAATTGAGCAGAGATTTTCCATATACCCCATGCACCCATATATACATAACCTCCACCATTATCAATAAGCCAATAAGACTCATCTGTTGTTACAACTGATGAACTACACTGACACACTATTATCATCTAATACTTTATAGTTAACATGAGTGTTACTCTTGGTGTTGTACACTTATGATTTGGACAAATATATAATAACATATATCCATCATTATACTATCTGAAAAAAGGTTTCATTACCCTAAAAATCCTCTGAGCTCTGCCAATTCACCCCTTCATCCCTCATCTCCTCTGACAAGCACTGATCTTTTTGCTTTCTCTATAGTTTTACCTTTTTCAGAATGTCATAAAGTTAGAAGTGTACAGGTTATAGTCTTTTCAGATTTGTTTCTTGCATTTACTATATGCATCTAAGTTTCCTCTGTGCCTTTTCTTGGCTTCATAGCTCACTTTTTTTTTTTTAAATTGCTGAATTGTATTCCAATGTTTGGATGTACCATAGTTTATTTATCCATTTACCTACTGAGGGACATCATGGTTATTTCCAAATTTGGACAATTATGAACAAAGGTGCTATAAACATCCATGTGCAGGTTTTGGTATGGGCATTAGTTTTCATCCCTTTGGGCAAAAACCAAAAAGTAAAATTGCTGGATCATAAGGCAAGAATATGTTTAGTTTTATAAGACACCATCTAACTGTCTTCCAAAGTTACTGTACCATTTCACATTTTCACCAACAATGAATGAGAGTTCCTGTTGCTCCACATGCTTGCCAACATTTGATGTTGTCAGTGTTCCAGATTTTGGTCCTTCCAAAAGATGTGTATTAATATCTCATAATTATTTTAATATGCATTCTTGTGATGACCAGATCCACAGTGTGGACCATCTTTTCGTGTGCTTATTTTCCATCTGTATATATTATTTGGTGAGGTATCTGTTAAAGGTTTTGGCTAATTTTTATTTTATTTAAAAAAAATTTAATGCTTATTTATTTGGGAGAAAGGAGGGGCAGAGAGAGAGGGAGACACAGAATCTGAAGCAGGCTCCAGGCTCTGAGCTGTCAGCACAGAGCCCATTGCAGGGCTTAAATTCACAAACCATGAGATCATGACTTGAGCCAACATTGGACTCTTAACTGACTCAGCCACCCAGGCACCCGTTGGCTAATATTTAAATTAGATTTTTTATTGCTGAGTTTTGAGATTTTTTTAATATATTTTAGATAATAGTATTTTATTGTGTGAAATATTGTGTGAAATATTTTACAAATATTTCCTCCTAGTCTGTGGTTTGCTCTCTTATTCTCTGGACAATGTTTTTTGCAGAGCAGAAAATTTTAATTTCACTAAAGTCCAGTTTATCAATTTTTTCTTTCATGGATCATGCATTTGGTTTTGTACCATCAACAAACCAAAAGTCATCTAGATTTCTCCTTTGTTATTTTCCAGAAGTTTTCTAGCTTTGTATTTTACAATTAGGCTTGTGATCCATTGTGAGTTGGTTTTTGTAAATGTTGTAGGGTGTATGTCACAATTCATTTTCCCAATTTTCCCTATTTTAAAATAGGTAGATAATAGATCAATGGATGGATGGATGGATGGATGGATGAGAGAAAGAAAGAAAGAAAGAAAGAAAGAAAGAAAGAAAGAAAGAAAGAGATGGATGGATGGATGAGAGAAAGAAAGAAAGAAAGAAAGAAAGAAAGAAAGAAAGAAAGAAAGAAAGAAAGAAAGAAAGAAAGAAAGAAAGAAAGAAAGAAAGAAAGAAAGAAATTAACTAGAGTCTCTTTAATTATTTACTTCTGCTTTGGTAACAGCCTTGTGGTCTAAGCTGTAGGGTTTACATGGCACTGCCTTAATTCTTTTGGAGGTCTTATGCTATGAGTTTATGGCCACACTGTCAATTGGAACTATTATTCCAGGCTTTATGTTATAGCTATAATGTTTGTACAATGGGATGTTGAACATGAGAAGCAGTTTTATTTTCCAATATAACAAGTCCTTGCCACACTATATTCTCCTTATATTCTGCTAGCTAATTAGTCACTTCTTTCTTTAGATTGTTCTTGCAGTTCCATATTATATGCTATACAACTATATATATATATATAACTAGTAACAACATTTGACTGGCTACATATGATATTCTCCTTGGAGATCATCTTGCTAAGGTTCAAAATTTTCTAGCTTCCACTTCCACATTATGGGAGCACCAATTCAGTCAAATACTTTAAGATTGTATATAGCACAGGCTATAGTTTTTCCAATCTTTGCCTGCCACTTAGTTCTAAAACTAAGATTACATATTTAGGATTCAATTGAATGGTAACCCACATCTAAGTACTAATATCTGTATGAATAGCATTTTGCTATTAATGAACAACTAAAATGTCTTTTTGTAATGTTTATTTATTTATTTTGAGAGAGAGAGAGAGAGCAAGCAGGGGAAAGGGCAGAGAGAGGGAAGACAAAGAGAATCCCAAAGAAAGCCACACTGTCACCACAGAGCCAAACGTGAGGCTCAGTCTCATGAACCATAAGATCATGACCTAAGCAGAAATCAAGAGTCAAAAGCTGAACCAGCTAAGTACCCAGTTACCCAAGCACCCCAACAACTACAATGTCATAAAACATCAGTCATTTATTTAGCCCACAAGTTTTTATCAGCAATTTAAGCTAGGATCAACTGGATGTATCTTCTATCCTTTTCTGGCTCTCCTTTTATGTTGGTACTGAGCTGGGAATTATCAGGAAGGTACTGCTTTTGCAATTTGGCTGGCTGTCCATTGGAGCTCCTTCCAGCTTACCAGCCTGGGCTTAGTTTCATGGTGAAGACAGGGTCCAAAAGAGGGTAGAAACACTCAAGATCCCTGGGGGTCCAGGCTTGGACCGAGCATATAGTCGTTCTGTCATTTTCTATTGGCCAAATTGAATCACAAAGCCAGCCTAGATTCATGGAGTATGGAAGAAGGACTGAACTCTTGATGATAAGAGTTGTAATTTCACATCTTAAAGGGAACAGCTAAAGGACTGGTGAGAAAATCAGATCCATTATTTTGCTACCCTTCTACTAAACACATTAAATACAGGAGTATTTCACACATTGAAACCATTTTAAGATAGTTCAAGTAGACAAAAATTTTGGTTAGAATTTAGAACTAAATAAGAAAATCAGTGGATCTTATGAATATGTTTTGAAGCATACATAGGACATTTACTGAAATTGACTATACATTATGTTACACACTAAGTGTAAATAATTCCATATAGGAGAAAATAAAACATTCAGATCACATTACAGTTCTTCAAAATAAAAGTAGCAAATGTCCTTTCACACTAAAATTAAAAATATTTCCCTTAAAACTCTTGATGGAAGAAAGAATACAAGCAGAAAAGTCAACATTTCACAAAATAGAAAAAGAAAAACATAATTTGTCTGTGGCATACAACAACAATTAAAGGAAAATTCATTACCTTAAACAGTTACATCAATAAAAATAAAATGACATAAATCAATACTTTTTATAATTAAAAATAATCTGGAACCAGCATGAAAATAAACCATAAGGGAGCAGAAGGAAGTAAATATTAAATCAAATGTTTAAAGAGAGAGAAACAGAAAATAGTAAATGAATAATAAATGAATAAATAAGTTATAAATAATAAATAAAATACTGATTCCTTGAAAAAACTCAAAAGAAGATATAATCAGAGTAGAGAGAATAAAGAGTAAATAAGAACTAATAAAAGTGAAATAAGAAATACAATTTAAAAAAAATATGACTACTTTTAAATCCATATAAAACACTGGGTAAACTAGGGGCGCCTGGGTGGCTTAGTCGCTTAAGCGTCCGACTTTCGCTTAGGTCATGATCTCGCGGTTCGTGGGTTCGAGCCCCGCGTCTGGCTCTGTGCTGACTGCCAGCTCAGAGCCTGGAGCCTGTTTCAGTCTGTGACTCCCTCTCTCTCTGACCCTCCACTGCTCACGCTGTCTCTCTCTCTCTCTCCTAGAAATAAATAAAACATTAAAAAAAAAAATTGGGTAAACTAGATGATTCAGATTAAGCCCTAGGAAAAGTAGTTATCAAATGTGAAGTTAAGAGAGTTTAAAAGCTTATGCATAGCAATTTCAAAGAAAAAACATACATCAAGTTATTCCAGTACTAAGATATATGAAGCTACCACACACAGATTATTTTAGGACAATTTTATAAAGTCTCAAAGGCCAGAGAATTGTGATATTTTATAAGTAGATAGAAGATTCAAAAGGATGAAAAATTCCAAATTCCTTTCTGAAGCAATTGTAACATTAAAATTTAAAACAGATACATATAGGCCCAGGTAGGTGGATAAATATGTATCATCTCACCTAAAATATCCATACAACTGAACCTAAATAATATTTTAGTGAACAGAATTTTTAATATCACATTAAATTATAAATCTAAAATCACATTATAAACATACATATATACCTGTACACACACACAAATGACAAAAGATTATACCAGATTGTTTTAAGGATTATTAAATATTAGTAAATCACTTGATATAGCTCATTATATTAATAGATTTAAGAAGAAAAATCAACATCAACATAAACTCTCAAAAGATGTTTGGTAATATTAGACACAAACACCTAATGATATCAAAACTTTTTTATTTATACATATTTTCATTTAGAAATTACAGTAAGCATGGGGAAGAGCACAGAATTCCATACTATCACATAACCTGAGAAGTTGAGAGAACAGCAAAGTTTTTCCTTGGAATGTACATATAAGCAGGGTTTAGAGGTGGAGTAGTTAGGGGAACTGGCACTCCATGAATCAAGAACAGCCTGTGTGGATAGCCTAGAAAGGAAACAAGAACCTTAGTATGTCAAGTGAGCTAAAAGAAACCCGGTATTTGTGAGGTAGAGAAAGGGTTTGGAGGAGTAGGCTAAAGCCAGATTAAATAAGATTTATAGCTCTGGAAAGAATATACGAGCACACCTGAAGACAATTCAGTAACGTGACAAAAACAAGGTCTTATGAATGATCCTAAGAAAAGTACTAAAAATAAGCACAGACATAAAGTGAAGAATATTCAACGTGGTACTAATTATATATGATGCAAAATGTGCAATAGGTGGTTTATTAAATGATGTTATTTTCAAAAGTGAAATATTTAAAGTAATTCAATGTTCCAGAAGAAATATTAATCATAAAAAGCATATTCATTATATATTTGAGTTGAAGAATGACTCATCCAAATTCCCAAAAGTTGCCAATATTATTGTACATTTAATTTTCATTGATATTCAAAATGGAATTTTTGCACTTTAAATCCAAGCACTGTTTGTTAATGGAACTGTATATAAGAAAGACACAATTTGCATTTACTAATTATGCCTAATCATTTTTAGGAAATGCAAATGTACTCTTTGGTAGTTAGCATATTTTTTTAAGTTGGAATGACTTTATTGTTAATGATAACTAACACTAGAGCATATAAAGTCTTTAAATATGATCAATGTTATTATTTTCAGAGTCTCATAAATCATGTTTTATAGTCTTCGTGAAACATTTAAAGTTTATGGAAATTGACAGAAATTAGAATGCTAATCAGCAATTCGTGACTAATTCCTTAAAAATAGAATTTAACTTTTAACAGTATTCAAGTGTACTGAGTTATGTTAGACAGTTATGAATGTTATTGTGTTCTTGTTAACTTCAGTTTAAAAATCACTCAAATTTATATTGCTTATCGATTAAAGAGTAATCAGTATATGTAAATACTTAGGCAAAATTTTATTGTCTTTTAGACTTCTCATTCCCTGGTGACAAATAATAAATCATCAAAAAAATCCATCCCTATCAATCATGAAGCAATTATAGGTTAACTCTAAATGACTTCATTTCAAACTAAAATATCAAATACATGTAATTATTCTCTGACTAATTCAGACTAGAAGAATTCTAAACAACTTAACTTTTTGGAAAATAAATAACAAATAGAATGTGTCCTATAAATAATTGTTTTATTATTTTCTTTCTTCCATTAAAAAGTTGTCTCTCAGAAGAAGTAAGATTTCAATATTAAACAAATTTTATATTTACCTCTAACATCAATTATGATTTTTCAGGACAATTTCATCAATTTTTTNGGGAAGAGTGCATGAGTGGGAAAGGGACAGAGAGAGAGACAGAGAGAGAATCTGAAGTAGACTCCATGCTCAGCAGAGAGCCTGATGCAGGGCTTGATCCCACAAAACCTGGATAATGACCTGAGCCAAAATCAAGAGTTAGATGTTAACCAATTGAACCACTAAAGTGCCCCAGTAAACATTTTTTTAAACAGGCATCTTATTCTTAACATTCTCGTAGATCCATTTGAATTTCACATAACATTTTAGAAGTCACATTTATTATTGATAATTCAAAATTTACTGTAACTAATTTTAGAATGTTACACTATTTACAGGAAAATCTCCAACTCTCTAGAAAACCTAAGATAGAAATTTGTTCATGAAGAACTTTATCAATCAACCTTTTATGATGTATAAATGAACAAACATATCTGTTTCCTTTCTCAATTTTAGAAAACAATGTAGCATGAAATTTAAGGATTTTAGATACATAAAACTTCAATGTTTTCACTCTGTGTCTTACTAAAGGAAAATAGTATAATCTTTTCAGACATTATTCCCTTAAATAACAAAAAGAAAGTAATCATGTGTTGAGATTATATTGTTTAATATTTGCAAATCCTTCCAGTGAGGGAAGGTCAGTGGGTGCACAGTAAAGGATAAGTATTTCTCTTATTATCATAACAGATGTTTAATTAATTTGAGGTATATGAAAATCCCTATATCTTAGTGACATGTGTTTATATGTGACAGCTTTTGCAAAGTCAAAACTAGCATAATTGCATGAAAAAATTAAAAACTAACTTAGAGATCATTAATATTTACACTCTTCTCATCTAACAGATGGGCAAACTTTTCTCAAGGAAGATTAAATGATTTGCCAAATGTTGATAATTGACCAAAACTAAAATGCAGGTATGTACTCATTAATATGTTTTTCTTTATAAAAAATTTTTATATAATATAAATATTTTTTGATGATATAAATACCAAATTAGATAAATGACACATGGCAAAAGCAAATGCATTTTACGTTGTAATTTATTTAAAATAAGAATAAATGAAGAAATCAATCAAGTAATTGATCAATCAGCAAATGTTTAATCTCAAGTTCCAAGAAAGCCTGTACTTCTGTCCTCCTAAAAATATACACAGAACAGGGCGCCTGGGTGGCTCAGTGAGTTAATTGTCTGACTTCAGCTCAGTTCATGATCTCACCATTCCAGAGTTAAAGCTCCATGTAGGGCTCTGTGTGGATAGCTCAAGCCTGGAGTCTGTTTCAGATTCTGTGTCTCCCTCTCTCTCTCTGACCCTCCCACACTCGTGCTCTGTCTCTCTCAAAAATAAGGAAACATTAAAAGAAATTTAAAAAAAGAAAAGAGATACATATGGAATGAGCTGCTGAAATAGTTCAGTTGGGAGAGCGTTAGGCTGAAGAAATACACATGAAGTCATACCCTATTATAGCACGCATGCAGAAAATTATGTAGCATATCTATATATACATTATGATAAATAGCATATTACAGCACTCTGATATAACTGATGTCTTCATCTATCTGGGCTGCTCTAGCAAAAAGATCATAGATTGAGTGGCTTATAAACAATAAACATTTGTTTCTCACAATTCTGGTGGCTGAAAAGTCTAAGACTAATATTCTGAATCTGGTGAAAGCCTCCTTCCCTGTTCATAAAAGGCCATCTTCTCTCTGTGTGCTTGCATGGTGGAAGAGGCAAGGGAGCTGTCTAAGTTCTCTTTTATAATGACATTAATCCTAGGGCTCCACCCTCATGCCCTAATTATCTCCCATAGGCCCCACCTTTAAATACCAACACTTTAACGATTAGATTTCAGGGGCGCCTGGGTGGCTCAGTAGGTTAAGCATCCAACCTTGGCTTAGGTCATGATCTCACGGTCCATGGGTTCCAGCCCCGCATGGGGCCCAGGTCAGAGCCTGGAGCCTGTTTCAGATTCTGTGTCTTCCTTTCTCTTCCTCTCCCCAGCTCGTGCTCTGTCTCTCTCTGTCTCAAAAATAAACATTAAAAATTAAAAAAAAAAACCCTAAAGATTATATTTCAGCATATGGGTTTTCAGAGGGACATAAACATTCAGCCTATAGCAACTTAATTCCTTCTGGGCCTCACTTTCATCATCGTCAGCTTTGTTTTAGCAAATACAGGCAGAAAGAATTTTGGATTAGAGACCCCAAGCCAGAAAAAAAAGAAAGAATAAAAAATAAAAGTGGGAGAAGAGGAAGAATGTTATACCACTTTAAACGTGTTACCTGAGAAGAGAGAAAGTTAACTAAATTCTCAGGTTTGTAAAGAGTTCAACTGAAGTTAAACATATATCGCAGCAAACACAGTTCATACAAATAAAAGTAAGTGAGGGTATGAAGACTAAGTTATTAAACAATTTAAGCGGTGAAAACATTCTACATTAGCAATGGGCTTGTGGAAGATACATAGAATTTTTTTCTTTTTAAATTTATTTGTTTATTTTGAGATGGGGGGAGAGAGAGAGATAGAGAAAGAGAGTGGAAGGGCATACAAGAAGGGCGGGGCAGAGAGAGAGAGAGGAGACAGAGAGAATCCCAAGCAGGCTCTGCACTATCAGCTTGGAGTCCAAAAGGGCCTTCATCCCACAAACTGCAAGATCATGATCTGAGCTGAAGTCAGATGCTTAGCTGATTGAGCCACCCAGGAACCTCTCTCCCTCTCTTTTTTTTAAGTTTGTTTATTCTTAGAGAGAGAGGAGGAGAGAGATCATGTCCACCAGAGGAGTAGGGACAGAAAGAGACAGGAAGAGAGAGAATCCCAAGCTGAACCAGCACTGACAGAACAGAGCCTGATGTGGGGCTTGAATTCACCAACCCTGAGATCATGACTTGAGCAGAAACCGACAGTTGGATGCTTAACCTACTGAGTCATGCAGGTGCTCCTAGAATAAATAAAATGTAGTAGTCATATTTTAATCTAGAGCTATTACCAAAAAATAAACAAACAACAAAATACACCTAACACTCACAAAAGAAAATGCTTCTCACATTCTAGTGAGTTTTATTCTCATTACACAATCACACCCTCACAGAATGGTCTCACTATTCAAAGACTTACATAGTTCTCATATGATTATTTTATGGCTCCATGGACATGGCCCATTTTCATCATTATTTTCCTATTTTATAAATAAAAATGAGAAATAGCCTGTAGGACTTAGGTCAAACTCTGTGTGTAAGATGAGAACTAGTTAATTGGGGTCTCTAAGTACAAACTGATATTATGAAGATTTACATAGACTATTTCAACTCTTAGTTTAGGATAAAATAATATAAAATGAATATTTTGAGTAACACATGGTTTAATGAGTTTCAATATAATTAACCTACTTTCAAATAATAATATTTTGAGAAGAAAAACTATCATTCAATAAATTTGTATGGAAAATAATGTGGAGATCTCCTCCAGGCTCACATGCAGAAACTAAAAGTGCTGGTAAACCTCTTTTATCATCCTTTATTGGGTAAATTCTCCTTTAACAAAATGATCTATTTTGCTGATATCATTCACTTTTGTCAAATTTATTAATTGGGGTGACTATAACATTAACACAAGAGTGTAGCAATTTTCTAAGAATTTCCATAAATCAGATTGCATTATGCTCCATGAGAACGTAAACCAGGTATTTGACATATTTTCATCAGTGTTGTGCAATGATGCTATTTTCTTAATCTTCAGCTAGATAAAAGGAAATTTATTCTAAGCGAAAGCCAAAGCAGAATGTTCTTCTATAACAAGTAATAAGCCTTTTAAATAGACATTGACACTTGAAAGTTGTTTGTATACTGAAATTAGCTCATTTCATTTTCATTGAGAATGCTTTCCTTTCCTTTCCATTTTTTAATAATACATTGATGATGAAAGGAGTGTGCAGGAGCAAAATTCATGAGGAGAAAAAAGTAGGGTTAAAATGAAGGCACAGATTTGCCCCTTTATTGTACTCACTAACTTTTGCTCCGCTCCTGCTACCCCTCCTCCTTTGGCTTCTACAATACGCAGAGTTGGATGGGGATTCATGAGCTACTTAGGAAAATTGCTAGAACTTAATTTGCAAAAGGTGGCATTTTGCCTCATTGTGGATTTGGATACATGATGAACAATTTGAGATTTCTGGTAAGCACCTTAGAATACCTAGTTTCACTGCTGCCAACAGGGAGTTATTAAGCCTTAATTTGTAAGCCTGGGGAGCATAAAAATTCAACCTTAGTCAAGAAAAAATTGACAGATCTCTTTTCTGAAGACCCTTGTAGGAAAAATTTGGGCTTTTCGCTAAGAATTATGATACAATAAAGGGTTTTAAAGAATTACGTCTCTAAGGAGCCTTTGATATAAATGAACACAGATCTTGAAAAGACTGTATAATGTTCTACTTGCCACAAAGAAAAGTAGGCATTTTTATTTTTAAAATAACATCTAGCCCTTATGTAGCTCTTCTCAAATTTACACTAAAATATCTATGGGAAAAAACACACACACACACACACACACACACACACACACACACGCCACTGAAAAACAAACAAAATGACAACTGAAAGTATACTTATTGCTAACTTAGTGGTTGACTTTCCAGGAGCTACAAAGTTGATAGAGACTGAAAGTATTAGTTACTAAAAACCAATGAAATCTTCTATCTTAAAGAAGAAAAATATAAACAGGAAGCCCTTACTTTTTCTCCAATGTCTATTTACTATCTCATAATTTCATTGTCTAGTTCTTCCATTTCATATTTCTTATTCACAGAGAAATATTTTTATTTTTAAATAAAATTACCTTTTACCTTATTTTATTTCCATTTTTCTGTGATAAGAACACTAACATGACATCGATCTTACTAATAATTTTTTACATGCACAATGTTTTATTATTGACTATAAGTACAGTAGACCTCTAAAACTTATTCATCTTGCTTAGCTGAAACCACAGCCCATTTATTAGTACTTCCTTTTGTGAAAGGTGGTTGCCAGAGTTTAAGAATTGTTGGTTCCACATTATTGTAGGATGGGAGTAAGAAGATAAGAATGGCACTGCAAAATTCATACATAGTGAGAACTGTAAGTTTTTGTTTGATTGTTTTTATTTCTTTGATGCACAATGTCAGAAAATGAAGCAGTAAGAATAAAGGGTTTTCTCAAATTAAATGAATGTCTAATACACCAGAGTATCAGATTTGTGAAGACCACTCACGTAGCCTCCTCTTTTATTCTATCCACTTCTTTCTGCTAGCGTTGTAAAATAAAACAATGGCTCTTGTTTTATTGCTATAATAGTCTCCTAGTTGTTCCTTTGCCTATAATCTTTCTCTTACCAGTTCCTTTGCCACATTGGAGCAAAGTGATCTTTCTAAAATTTGTATGTGGAAACGTCATCCCCTTTATTAAAACTTTCAAGATGTGACTCATCAAATTGGGGGAAAGTCCAAACTTTATATAGTATTTATAAGGCCCCTGTATTATATGCATCATTTTTATTATTTCTGCTCCATTCCTGCTACAGCCAGAAAACAGGAAGGTGACAGAATAATGACTCACCAAAGATGTTTACATCCTGATTCCCAAAAAGCTGTGCATCTGCTATTTCAGATGAAAAGGGACTTTGTAGATGTTATTAAATAAAGAGCCTTGACATAGGGAGATTATCTGGATTAGATGGGTAAACCCAATATACTCATAAGGAGGTTCAGAATCAGGAAAGGAGGTATAATAACAGAAACAAAGGTGATAGAAAGATAAAGAGAGGTTAATATTGAACTTCTGACTTCCAGAATTATAAGAAAATACATTTTACTGTTTTAAGCCACTGTGATTGTGGTTTGTGACAGCATCAGTGGGAAACTAATTAGTTAGTAAATCCAAAGAAACTTAAAAACAGAAGGTAAATCAAATCTATGAACCAATAGAAAGCATGAGGCAGAAATTAGATAGGAGGAACCATTCTACAGAATTATGGACACCACAGAAAAAAAATAAAAAATAAACCTAAATAAATGGTTACTCATTTCTGTGAATTGGAAGACACAATATTCTTTTTGTTTTTGATTTGTTTTTTGTTTGTTTATTTATGTTAAGAAAGAAAGAAAGGCAGAGGGAGAAAGAGATTTCCTAGCAAGCTCTGCACTGTCAGCACTGAGCCCAATGTGGGGCTGGAACTCATGAACTATGAGATCATGACCTGAACCGAAATCAAGAGTCAAGATACTTAACTGACTGAATCACCCAGAGGCCCAGGAAGACACAATATACTTAGCAAATTAAATTCTTACCAAATTAACATCCTTACTATCATCCCAATGAAACACTCAGAAGCTATTTATATTAAATGACACAATGGTACTAAAATGTATATAGGAAAGCAAAAGATCTCATGGAGGAACTAAGATAATCTTGAAAAAAGAGGATTTATACTGCCACATACTAAGGCTTACTATAAAATTTTTAAAAATGAGATAGAAGCATTGAAATAGTATTGTTGGAATAAAGAGTAGAGAGAATCTTTGCAGCCTCAAGGAAAGCAAAGATATGTCAGGTAGGACACAATAGCATTAACTTTAAAAGAAAAAATATGGATGAGAGCATTTCCATCACTGATGTGTTGGTTCCTGACCTTCTCAGGAGCTTCCAGGGTATAATCTGAAACTAGCCCTCAAATGGAGGGCAGGGAGAGACTGAGTCAGCGCACTTCACATTCACAGGTGGAAGATTTCATAAGCAAAGAAACTTACTCAAAGGTTTGTCCTGGGAAGCTGCCGGACAGGTAGATCTCCACACATGCCCACCAAGTCTTAAAAGTCTTAAAATATAGAAGCTTTAAGGGTTCAGAGATCTGTACCTTCTGGTTGATCTCAGCACATCACTATCTCAAGGCTGTATCTTCAGGGCAGTCTCTAGAAGTGTGGAAAGCAAGCAAAAGCCACATTGAAAGGACAGGGGAGAGGGTGATAAACCTCTGATTTTCTGGAGTCAAGCTCAGGGGTCAACCAACGGTCATACCTTCTCACTGACCCCTCTTCATACTCCACCCCCGCATGACCAGCTCTTATAGTTTTACATGCCCCTCTCTTCTGCAATGGGCCCTGGGCTGTCAGCAAGGGGCTTCACTAGTGTAAAACCTAATTTGGAGGCTATCTGGTGGCATTGGTTGCCACAGCAGCAATACAGGCACAAGTAGGAGAAAATACAGATTAAACAATGATTCCCAAAGTCAGTGACAACATTTTCCACCAAGAGTCTCATGTTTTGGACCCTTGATTATTAAGTCCCCTAAACTGGGGATTGGATCACCCAGGGTATTGATTTGTATCCCCATTTGATTTAACAGAGCTCATACATTAACAGATTTATCAGGTATGAACATAGAACATTCTGTATGGATAATGGCACAGGTGCTCCTTGTGAAGCAGTAGGCTGTAATAATGTCCAACCATTCCATTTTGAAGGGTACCTTTTCTCACTAGAGACATTTTAGTGTAAGTAAGGACAGGCTTTGTTGCTATCATTCAAGGCTTGCTGGGTGAAATTAGTAAGGGCTTCTACGTGTGCTATATATAACACTCTCCAGGCCAATGGAGGGAACAAAGACTACAGCCAAATAATTGTACCAGTGGAAAACACAACATGCCCACCTGGCTTAAAAAGAGAGAGGTTGGGGCACCTAGGTGGCTCGTTTGGTTAGGCCTCTGACTTCAGCTCAGGTGATGATCTCACGGTTCGTGGGTTCGAGCCCTGCATCGGGCTCTGTGCTGACAGCTAGCTCAGAGCCTGGAGCTGGTTTCGGATTCTGTATCTCCCTCTCTGTTTGATCCTCCCCTGCTCATGCCATCTGTCTCTCTCTCTCTTTCAGAAAAAAAAAAAAAAACATTAAAAATTTTTAAAAAGAGAGAGAGAGAAAGGGAGAAGTTGGCAGCAGCTTTGGTGATTTGACCTGGTTGTGTATACGATGCATGTTGGCCAGGGGAGGCAGCACTGTCAGAAATGAGGAGATAAACTGGGCAGGAGGGAGGATATGCCAGACCAGAACCCGTACTTTCTTACCTACCTCAATGGTGCATGTTCCATTCCAGTTATATCACATTTCAACAGGGCCAGCTCGTTGCAGAGCAATGGGGTCCCTGTGGGGATTGAGTAGTCCCTCCTCACCCAGGGGTGTGAAGTAACTCATCCATCCTGGCAGGACACCCAGTGCAAATTCTAGTAGATATTCCTTTCCCAGGTGTGATGGGGGCTGGTGCTCTCAGCAGCACAGCGACCCAATCCCTGGTAAGAGGCAAGACAATGGTTTTTCCCACAACCTCCATACCTCTCTGATATTGTGTGCCTTGGCAAGGGATTCCAGTCTACATATGGGACAACAGGCCCTGCTGATTAATCATTCAAATGTATGAAAGCCTGGACAGTACTTTAGTCTACCAGGTCAACGTGGTTTTACCTGTTAATAATTTAAACTGCTGCTTTGATATTCCATTTTTCTTTTTTACCAATCCTATTGTTTGTGGGTTCTAGAGGAGATAGAACTTCCATTTACTGTCATGCTCTTTTGTCTAGTCTTGTATATCATAGCGTTTGAAATGTGACTTTTGATCACCATCTAGTTTATGAAGGTATCTATGCAAAGTACTTTAGCTTCTTTAACCCCCTCATGGTGGCAGCCTGGTTTGCATAGCGGCAACTAAAAGCTTGGATTAGGCCAGGTGTAGTGTCCCCACAAAACAAGACATATTTAATAACCTTCTTAGGAGGGAGCAGACCAATAAGATCAATTCACAAGTCTGGCTGAGAATCCAGTGAGTGGCCACAGACTCCTTGGACAGTTGCCTTGGACATTGTTTAAAACACACAGGACATGTTGTTACTGTATTAACCAAGTCACTGTACTTCAATGGCAATTTGGCATCCTTGGCAATATGCCTTCACATTCAGGCACTGCAGTGGTGATTCCAACTATGTAACCAATCTGCTTTATCTACTTAAAGGCCAGTTGCTAGGGCTTATAGCCTGGTTAGGGCATCAGCTTCTCAATTGCCAGGCAGTATCTTTGTCTTATGAGCTGAGCCATGGAGGACATTGAGGACTGTCTCAGGCTCTTGCAGGTGAACCCCAGCAACCTTCCACATATCCTGAGGCCACAAGGGCTTATTCATGAGCACCCATCCTTCAGTTTCCCATTGTCCAAGTCATAGGGTTGTGAAAATTAATAGAACAAAACTTCATTTAAAATGGCTCCTGGGTGCCAGAAAGGGGTGCGCTCAAGCCATACCATTCCTTGTCAATTGCACACCCAACAGGACCAAATCTACCTTGCAAGATGATACTATTTGGGTTACTACACTACTACCCCAGCAGGAGGAATAAAGGCTTTCCTCCCTCATGCAGCAACCCAGCCAGTGAGAGACCGTCACAACTCAGCCAATGAAAAGCCACCAGTTTACTTCAAATAGACTTTTTGTTTATAACAAAACTTCAAACTCCCAGTTTAGTCAAATGGGCTTTTTGTTTATAACAGCCTTTCTAGCTTCTCCCTTTCCTCTATAGAAGAGTGTTCCTCTCCTTTCTCATGGGGACTTGCCTATGATATTGGCATAGATTGCTTGTCCTGGATTGCAATTCTCTGCTGTTCCTAAATAAACGCACTTGGGGGTGAGGCATTGGTAAAACAACAGGTGGTTTTAAATTTAAGGTTAACAACAGGATTAATCCCCATTGAATGGCCCAACTGTCAGCACAGAGAATTGACTGCCAGGGCTCTTGAGGGATCAGCAGCTAAACCTCTCTGAGCTCAGTCCCGTGCCTGCTGCACTGGCTGCTCTGTGAGAGGCTGTGCCTGGGGGAGCACTGTGCACACTGCTAGAAGCTGCTGCTCCATGGGGCTATGTCAGGTTTCTGCCCCCTTCCAGAGCTGGCCCCAAATCCCAAAGGTACTCTCCTCTTCTGTCGCCTGTGCTACTGTTTCTAATCCATGCCTTTGAGAGTCCCAAACACATCTCATGCAAATGGTAGCCTTGTTTAGGAGATGCCCCAAGCTTTAATTTGCTTTACTGTTACTTTTGTTTTTCAAAGATGGCTGCTGTTCAGATCCCCAGTCTCACAGGTGCTCTTTCTCAGGTGCTATAAGGGATGGAGGCACAGTGCCAGGTGAAAGATTGTCTGATTCTATACTCTCCCTAGCAATATGTGAGTATTTCAGTGCTTTCGGTCCTCGGTGTTGTGAGCCTATTTGCTTTCAACCATCCTAGTAGTTGTGAAATATGGTTTTAAGGGGCGCCTGGGTGGCTTAGTCGCTTAAGCGTCCGACTTTCGCTTAGGTCATGATCTCGCGGTTCGTGGGTTCGAGCCCCCCATCGGGCCCTGTGCTGACTGCCAGCTCAGAGCCTGGAGCCTGTTTCAGTCTGTGACTCCCTCTCTCTCTGACCCTCCCCTGCTCACGCTGTCTCTCTCTCTCCTAGAAATAAATAAAACATAAAAAAAAAGAAATATGGTTTTAATTTTCATTTCCCTTAACGCTAATTATGTAGAGCATGTTTTCATGCATGTCTTGGCCATTCTTCTGTACGCTGTTGTGTGATGTCTGTTTAAGTGTTTTGCTCATTTTGTTGCTTTTCCTGCCTTTTAATTTTTTAACTGTAGAATTCCATATCAATTCATTTGTTTGATATATGTAGTGAACATATATTTCTCCATAATCTGTGGCTTGCTTACTCATTATCTATATTGTATATTTCCATAAACAAAAATACTTAATTTTTATCAAATCCAATATATAATTTGTTTCCTCTATGATTTATTACTTGTTATATCCATGAAAATTTTGCCTTGCTCAAAGTTGTAACGGATATCGTATTTTCTTTAGAAACCTTATGATTTGCTGTTTTCAGTTTATATCTATGATCCACTTCAATTTTGTGTGTGTGTTTCAGTTGAGAGAGTGGTTGAATTTTATGTTTTTGTATTGGGTCCCCATTGATTTTAATGGTATATGTATGGCCCTATGTCTCTACAATCTATTCTATACAATCTAGATACTCATCTTACTTGGGCTCTTTCTCTCCACAGTGGGAAATCTGCACACTGATCGGAATCTAATTCCACAGTAGACTGCAACTGTCTACTCTCTGTGTAGGTGTCCAAATTCAGCTTTCACTCTGAGAACCCTCTCAAGATCATCATGGCTCCTTATCCAGTAATGTAATAAAATAGATGCCCACATGTTCTGTTCAACATAAGTTCAGCACTTACTTTTTTAAGTTTATTTATGTATTTTGCACGTGTGAGAATCTCAAGCAGGCTTAATCCTGTCAGCATAAAGCCCTACATTGGGCTTGATCTCAGGAACCATGAGATCATAATCTGAGATCATAATCAAGAGTCAGAGGCCTCACCAACTGAGACTCCTAGGTGCCCCAGCATTTACTTTTGGCATAGAAGTAAGGGAAATTTGAAAGTTTTATGATATTTTGAATTCATATGTTTTGGCAATTTTATTTTCCAATTGTTTATAGCTAGAATATAGAAATACAGTTTTATTTAAGTAGTTTCCTGTTTTGTTAAATTTATGCATTAATTCTACTATTTTTGTAGATTCCATAGATATTTCTACAGAATCTAGTCATCTGTGAATTATATATGTGAAATTTCATATTTCATTTACAATGTAAATGTTATATGTTAAAATTAGCTTAACTATTACATCAATGATTTTTTAACTTTTATCACATGGGAATTCTAATTCAACACAGTATTTTCATCAAGAAAAAAATTCTTAACAACATAAAATCTAAAACATAAAATTGAAGTATAAAGAAATTTATAATAGTATTATGTTTACAGTTTATTTTTATTTTAAGTTTCTAACAATTATATTTTACCAATTGGGAAAAGACACTTTAATGCATGTAGGGTATTAATTCTTTCATTCTATAAACATTTTTGAGGGGCACCTGGGTGGCTCAGTCACTTAAGCATCCAACTTCAGCTCAGGTCATGATCATATGCTTCATGGGTGCAAGCCCCACATCTGCCAGCACAGAGCCTGGAGCCTGCTTCAGATTCTGTGTCTCCCTCTCTCTCTGACCCTCCCCTGCTCATACTCTCTCTCTCTCTCTCTCTCCCCCTCTCTGAGAAATAAATAAAAAACATTAAAAAAAAATTTTTGAGCATCATGTGTCTTGTCACAAACGATTAACCTCAATTTTAAAAGAGAATATGATACCTAATTGATACTGTGCTGAATGTCTCTAATAAGAGAACACTTTTTCAAGTGATGTATGTGCATTCATGCATATGGCTAATTATGTAACAGATATGAATATAATAAGCTTTTATATAAATGTATGCTTATATATAGAAAGTCATGCATTTATTTTGAGTGGGTACAAAGTAACTGTATATAGATACATAGATATTAGCTATTATATAGATTTTTACAAATATTTTAAATCTTTGTAAATACTATCTTTAATGGAATTTAAGCAACTTGTTCATTAAAGATACACACAAAAAAGGGGCAATAAATTACAAAACAAGTACTGCATGAACTCACTTTTAGGTAGAACCTAAAACAGTCTAACTCATAGAACTAGAGTCCAATGTCAGTCACCAGGAACTGGGGATTGGGGCGATGGGAAAATTTTCATCAAGGAGTACGAATTTTCAAATATAAAAGATAACTAAATTCTAGAGATAAAATATACAAAATTGTGAATATAATTAACAATACTGTATTGTATACTTAAAATGGGATAGAGTAGATATTAAGTGTTCTCACCACACACAGAAAGAGAGAGAAAGAAGAGACAGAAAGAAACCTGGTAATTATGTGAGATGATGCATTTGTTTATTAATTTGGTTGTGTGTATTTAACAAGGCATACTATATACAAATTTCCTTAAATATATACAATTTTTAATTGTCAATGATATTTAAATAAAGCTGGGGGGAAATCGTGAAACTCTAAGTAAGTGAAATACAGTGGGAAAATGTCTTTTAATTTTCAGAAAAGAGCAAAAAAAAAAAAAAACCCCAAAAAACAGAAAACAAAACCACAAACTACTAGAGAAATTAAGGAAAAATTTAATTCTGGCACACCTGGGTGACTCAGGTGGTTAAGTGTCTGACTTTGGCTCAGGTCATGAACTCACAGTTCATGAGTTCGAGCCCTGCTTCAGGTTCTGTCCTGACAGTTCAGAGCCCAGAGCCGCTTCAGAATCTCTGCCCTTCCCCCACTCATGCTTTATCTCTCTCTGTCTCAAAAATAAATAAACATTAAAAAGAATTAATAAAAGAAAAAAACTTTCATTATAGCTCACCTTTTATTACCATAGTATATTTATTTAATTAATAAATAAACATAAGCTGAAAGATAATCACATGAAAAGAACCACTAGAAGAACCTAAAGGAGGAAAAACTTTCTTTATACCTATTACAACATTTTTCTGGTTATCAGGGAAGGATGTAGAATAGTAAGGAAAGACTGACAATTCTATAAATAAACTTATTAAAATTTCAAAAAATCCCATTACAACGTCATTCACAGTACCATTTTATGTTTACAAATATGTTGGTGGGGGGAAAATTCATTTATTTTCAATGGAAGACTGGTCTTATCCCAGTAATGCAAAATTGAGTTAACATATGTAATTTAAAACGTGCATAAATTAAAGGAGAAAATCATATTATTTATTTTCTTAATTAAAGAAAAAACAATTAAAATTTAGCAGCAATTTGGGGCACTTGGTTTCCTTCCTCAGTTGAGCATACGAATTCAGTTTAAGTCAAGATTTCAGGAGCTCTGAGCTGGGCTTTGAGCTGGCAGCACAGAGCCTGCTTGGAATTCACACTGTGTCCTCTCTCTCTTACCCTCCCCTGCTCTCTCTCTGTCTCTGTCTCTCTCTCTCAAAATAAATAAATTTTAAAAACATTTAGCACCAATTAAAGATTTTCTGAAAAGAAAAAAGTTTTGCAAATTAGGGATAGGAGGGAACTTACCTTCATAAAACACATCTACAGAAAAAAAGTCTTTAAAGCAAATAACAAACTGGTCAAATGTTGAAAACATTTTCTTTAATATCAGGAATAAGCCTAGGGTGCTTAACATGACCACTTTTCCTCAAGTGACTAAATTAACTAATTGTATATTATGTCATCATATGTTAAGAAATGTGCAAAAAAGTCACAGATAAATTATTAAAGTTAAAGAAATTTAGTAACACTAATGAATACTAAATGTTATGCAAGCCTCTTGTATTTTTATTCACCAGAAATAATTATTCAGACTACATGATTTTTAAAATTAGCATTTATACTTCCAAGAAGAATCTCACATAAATGAATCAATCACCTGATTTTGAAATAGACTTTACAAATTTATTTAAAATGTTATAGTAATATCATATAAAACAGTTTATTAATCATTTCATACAATTAGTATTAACCTACATGTCATATCAATATTTTAATAATATAATTAATGATTTATAATGTGTTTTGTATTTGATGTCTTATAAAATACAAATAAAATATAAAAGAATTGATGATTTTTATTATTTAAATAATAAATTAAAAGACCATAAATGTATATATGGACACATAAATACATACAACCATGTTGGGGGTCTGAATATTGACGATTAATTCCCTCTAAATTTGCATATAGATTTCATGCAATCCTAATTAATATTGCAATCATTTTTGTTGGAACTTGAAATAATTATTGTCCATTTAATACAGAATAGCAGATATCCAAGAAAAAGCACATTTGTGAAAAAGAACAAGAGGAAATTTGCCATTGGATGCCAACAAAAAATACTATAAAAATGTAATTAAGAAAGATGGAGACTTAGGAGAAAATACTCAATAGATAATGGAAGTCATTTGTCCTATATTTTATTATATAATGAATCTTAAACAATTATCAATATAATATCATCGAATCTCAAACAAAACAAGTAATTATCAAGTCATAGAAAGATGTATATACTACAAGTGTATTTAGATAAAGAAAGAACAAAGCTTATGACATATTTTTTGGGAATAGTGTAAAATAAAGACTATCAAGACTAAAACTACTACAAATTTCAGTGTAATATTTCTTGTGGAGGTGAAGAAGAGGCATATAATGAGGGAAAGGGTGAATGTAAGTCTCTGATCACTGTTAAAACTTTTTTTTTTTTCTGGAGCTGTGTGATGGCTATGGCTAGTGGTTGATAGAGCAAAATGCTTTTAGGGAAAAAATAAACGATGTCCCAATAAGACTATTGTATGGTTTATATAATTAACTATATTTATGGACGACTGTTCATCTGAGCTGTCGAAAATCCTCACAGCTGTTCACTGTCTGTAAAGTAATAACCATAATATTTTGACAAAAGCATTGGTCTCTTTCCTCAGTCCATAATACTAGACTAGAAAAAATGCCATTTACCAAACTGAAAACTTAAAGGATGCATAAAGAATGTCTCTGTCAACAACTCATTTTATTCACAGAGACAGACCTCCCCAAAACTTTATGGTTTCCTTTAGAGGCCATGGAAGATTATGGTAGACCACTGTAAAACTAATCAACTGTTAATCCCAAGTGCAGCTTCTATCTCAAGTGTTCTGTGTTTACCAGAAGAGAACAACACAGCCTCTGAATCTTGGCATGTGGCTATTGATAGCAAGAATGCAATCTCCATTTCCCATCCATAAAGAACTACAAAAGCCATTAACATTCAACTGGGATTTTCAGCAGTAAAGATTTACTGCCTTGACCAGTGCTAGGTTTAGTGTCTGCTCTTTGTTTGATAGCCTGGGATATTCAGGAACCTATTCTCCAAACAATCTTCCAAGAAATTGCCTATGCCCTTAGTAGAACTTTAAACATTTTGGAGACATTGTACAACCTTGGGAAAATTGTTCTAGTTGATTTATCAGGTGACTTAGAAAACTGTTAATTATAAAGACTCAGGACAAGAGAAGGGACTGTAGTTCTTGCACTGATGCATCTCTTTCAACGTATACTTATGACTTCATAGGCCATGCTATACAACCAGCTGATAGAGGATGAAAAGAATCCTAGAACAGTCATATCAGTATTTTGGTGTAAGATGAAAAACAATCACTACCACTACATAATTCCAATCAGTGGTGGCTCTGAAGATAGCGACAAAGTCTGACATATTTTCAGTGAGCATATGTTTAAACATTATCTATTTTGCGGGTAGAAGGGATGACAAGTTTGACTCAATCATCAAGTCCTTAAATAGAAAAAATGAAATATCAGAAACTAAGTGGCTAGAGGAAATGACATGTAGATAGACCAATGGTGGCAGGGATGGGTGGGGGGCAAAGCACGAAGACATTTTAGTCTCTTCTGAATGGCTTTGCAATCAGCACAAGGGAGACACCTAGCCATCAGGTACACAAAATGACTTATCCAGTGAAAGTCAGTCTTCAGTCACTTCAGTGCTTGCACACTGGGTCTATGAAGGAAGCAGTCATAGCAGTAGAGATGAGGACTATGCATGGGCTTCATAGAGTTGTCTCTCTCTCTTATCAGAGATGATCTAGCTACTATGGGTGCTCAGTATCTGACTCACCTGCAGCAGAGACCAATGCTGAGCCCTCATTATCATATCACCCCTTGCAGAGATCCAAAGGGTACTTGATGAAACGTGATTTTATAGATCACTTCCAACTTGAGATGTTAATGATTTGTCCTGACTGGGATTAGTATATATTTAATTATGTATTTCTCTTTCCTTGACAACATTTTCTCTACTAGCACCTGTTTTAGAAAGATTACACAATGTCTTATTAACAAAAATGGGATCCTATAGAACAACACCTCAGACCAAGGGGCTGACATTGTAATGAAGGATATAGAAGATACATAGAAGTGTAGGATACACTTGTTTTTTTAATCTATCTATCTATCTATCTATCTATCTATCTATCTATCTATCTATCTATCTATCTACCTATTTTCTTACTTACTTACTTACTTACTTACTTACTCACTCATTTAAGCAGGCTCCACACCCAACATAGGGTTTGAACTCAGAACCTTGATGTCAAGAACTGCATACTTTATGGACTAGGCCAGCTAGGCACCCCTCACTTGTCCTATTTTATACATTCAGAAGCTACTTTCATGATAAGCCATTGGAACAACCATTCAAAATTCCAATTTGAAGGCAATATCTAGAAATATTAGAGAAATGTTGTCTGTCCAAATGCAGTGTCTACATTAGTCTTATCTCATGCTTATTTGGTTTCCTGCTTGGATTCAGGAACCAAACAGTGAAAACAAAATTGGCTACACTCACCAAAACCCTACTGACTTATTTGGAAATATATGCTTCCTTTACAAATTAGTCTCTGTAGTTTTATCGGTCTAGGTTAACTCTGATGAAATGCTTCCTTCAGGGGAAACCAGGAGAGTTCCACAGGGCCTGGATCAAGGGCTAGAACTGATAACTGAAAATTTTGGGTCCCTCATGCTAAAGTCAGGAAGAAAATAAAGGAATTATGTCACTAGTAGGAGTAATCAATTTTGATTATCATTAAGAATCAGTATTGCTGTTGTATAATGGAGGCAATTAAAAAATATGTCTGTGACTCAAAGGTTTCACTAGAACACCTCTGGTACTTAGACACCTGGTGCAGCAGCCACAACATGGCACATTCATGATACCCAGAAACCTCAGACACTCTATAGGTAAAGTATATTTTTAATCCCATCAAAAAAACCCAACTTAAATAAGCAGACATGCTGGCTAATGGGAAGGATGATCTCGAATGATTAGTAGCAAGGAGAAATGATTGCCAAATCTGAACTGGACACAACTGTGAACAGGAAATGTCATTTCCCCCACTACTCTTATTATAATTATGTTTATTAGAAATAATGGCCAGGCACCAACTTGTAGACTCAGTGAAACGATATTGTCGATTTAACATAGGGTGCAAGTGGAGCTGAGTGGTGCAAGTGATTTCTTTGGCAGATACCACCAACGTATCACATCTTCCCTTGGATCACTTCAGTGTCTATTACCTTGGGGACACTCCCTAGCTGCAAGAGCACTTCCAGTCCACCTATTGAAGACAGTATCAAAGTGCAGGGATTTAATAGTGTAGAAGCAACATTCAAGCAGTTAGTTTCTAGAGTTGGTGGATCATTGTCCCATCTTCTTTAACTGTTGGTGGAACAAGTCTAAGTACCTACTACACAGGCTTATAGACAGTCCCAAATGAGATGGGGCCCCAGCTGCCTATAGCATTAATCAGTTTCTTAACATAGATGTATTGGAGAGCTTCTTGTTCTTTTCTCATTCCTCTGTTTCCTTATGATGCTTTCTAGGATCACCTTCCAAACAGCTACCACACATCTGGATATGTTTCTCAGGAGCAGCTTTTATAAGAACCCAAGTTATTATAAATTCCCCTTTAGTTAAAAAGGAAAATTATAGCTGATATCCAGCTTTTAACATAGATTTTAGTCAGTTATCCCATGCATATGTGGGAACACACACACACACACACACACACACACACACACACACACACTGAATAGTGCTTGTTTTTTTTTTAACAGTATGTTATCTTAGTTATACATTCCATAGCCATGAAAAAATCATGGAAAAGTATTATAATACAATTGAACTAATGATGATTGCAAACTCATGTTAGTGAATATAAATAGTATTTATGATTATATATGAAATGCTACACAAAATATATTGAAATCAGATTTTCAGTGTCTTATATCATATTATGCTTACTATAATATAAGCACTATGTATCTGTTTTTCTATCCCAGACTTATCATTAATTATAAACTAAACAACATTAATGTCTCAATTGCCCTAAGGGATGTACTGACTTACATCGATAGAAAATTTAACTAAGTCTGAGACACTTATTTAAGGTTTCTAGCAATGTCTTTATCAAATCCATTACATTATTACATAGTGTATCATTAAATAGAGCTTTGCACATAATATAAAAGCTATAGGCTGTTAAAATTATAATATTTTCTTATGCAACTTGTTTGAAATAGAAAAGAGCACATACCCATAAATTATAGTATTCTTTTATGTTATATATAGTAGGTTCACAAAGAGAAACAAAAGAAGTTAGAAGTGAATTTAAAGGGCCAAAGAGTAGTTTCACACACATTTATTTGTCATTATAAGATCATCAAGGAAAGTGAGGCTTTGTGTAACTATAGGAGCACATGCCCTTGCTGTATGGTAACAAAATGTGGATACATCTTAGCAAAACTCCAGAAGCTTGAGGCAATGGATTCCGCAGACCACAGTAGGAATAATGATTCAAAATATTCATTAGTCTAGAAGAATATAAAATTATCATTTCTCACAGAATACTTCTTCTCACAGTAGCTTTGGAAAGAAGATATGATGGTCTCCTTTCTTATAAATGAGGGAATTGAGACTCACAAAAGGTGAGGTAGAACATTTCTTCAAGTTGCTTCTGTGATTTCCTATCTTAGATGTTCGGAAACACATTTTGGAAATGGTGAAAGACATTTTCAGTTGCACGTGGGTAATTTTGTACATAATTTTAAACAATTTTTGATAGTAATACTTGTCATGAATCAAATGGTGCAAATCCAAGCAGATAAATTCAATCTAGGAAGAATCATTAGCAAACACCTGTTTTAAGAGCTATCCATCCCAAAGAGATTAGGTCTATACTTCTATTCCATAGGAGACATCTAACCTGGGACTAAAGTAATGACATAAGAAAAGGCTCCGGAGAATCTGGTCATTTCTATTTTTTTTCCTTTGAGTCTATTACTCTGATTAATAGTCATCTTTTCCTTTTTAAGTGCCTGATGTTTAAAACTTCTTACTTTAGTGAAACTACTTTGGAGGGGCAAGAAGAATTGAAGTAGGTTGTAAATTATTAAAATTATACCACAGATGCCATTCTTCAGCAGAGGATATTTAATAATCCTAAGGTCAAAAAAGTAGTAAGTGGCAGAGCTGAAATTCAAAGTTCTGTCTGAATGCAAATTTCTTGACTTTTTTTTCCCACTGAACAGACTATGTCTGGAGCTTAATTTAGCTTTCCAAACATGTGTTTCTTCAGAAAATAATAATGATATATTTTAAAGAAAATATAATTTGGGGGGCACCTGGGTGGCTCCATATGTTTTGGCTCAGGTAATGATCTCATGGTTTGTGAGTTCAAGCTCCACATTGGGCTCATGCTGATAGTGTGGAGCCTACTTGGGATTCTTTTCTTCTCTCTCTCTCTCTCACTGTTAAAACTTTGCATTCTCTCTCTCTCTCTCTCTCTCTGTCTCTCTCTCTCTCTCTGTCTCTCTCTCTGTCTCTCTCTCTCTCTCTCACACACACACACACACACTTTAAAAATAACATTATTAAAAAAATAAGAAAATATAATCTTTGCACAGTGTTAATTTTGTCCCTCATGGAAAGTCATTAAATGACTTGAAACCTTTACATTCTCTATCATCATTCCAAAACTACACCATATTCATAAAAGAAGCTAAGCATGAAGGTCTAATCCAGACTCTTAACTGCTATAGGGTTTTTCCTCAAAATTCAAAACCCTAGAATGAACCAATGGATCAACAAATACAAGTTTGCCTAAATAAAATTATTTGTTGAAAGCCTAAAATAAAAGCATGCTTCTTGACTTCTTTTTCTTTATTCAGAACCTTAAAAAGAATCATTATTACATTGGTGAGGAACTATGAGTCGGGGTGGGGGGGTATATATGTATGGTAGAGAGAAGTAGAGATGGAGGAAGCTTCTAATATATTATTTATGTTTCCTCATGTAAGTTATATAACTTTTCTGGTCTCCACTTTTCTTATTTGTACATTGTTGATGTAGAGATGAAAAAAATTGAACATAAAAGACATTTAGAAAAGGATCCAAAAGAGTAAGGTGTTTTTAAAACATCTATTTTTGTTATGCTTTTTTGTTGTATTAGTAAACTAGCAGTTTTTCCCTATGGCTTAGTACAAAGTTGGTGTAAGTCTCCTATTATAGGCCTTTTAGAACATAGAAGCAGGCAAACACAGGCAATTTTCCAGGTATATAACACAGAAAAAAGAATAAAGAATGTGGCTCATCTAATCAAGGTACATGCCACTGTTATGACTTTGCTAAATTACCATTTGTTCACTGAAACACAGGGTGCCAGATGGTTAACAAAATTCCAAAAGAAGACCATGGGAGAAATTGAAATAGAAGTTTATTACTCACAGTTCTAGAAAAAATATTTAGAAAAAGTACATGCCCTCACGGGGCTACACAGGGAGGTCGAGGCAGAGTGTAGACAGAGAGAGAGACAAGACTTGGAGTGTATGCTTTTATAGGGGTTCATTGGTGGAGCACTTTGCTGTTTCTGGGATGAGGCCAGATTGCTCAATTCAAACCAAAAAATTGATCCTGGTAGACACTAGAACCCAAGTTACTGCTATTCCAGATAATCCACCTAGATTCTAGAGGCCTTTCAACCTATAAGGATTTGGCAGTGAAACAAACAAAAAGAGTGCACAAACCCATTCTGGTGTAACTACTGGGACCATTCATCTCAAATGGCTTCCTCTGATGATGGCCCACTTGACTCTTCCTCTATTTATAGCCATGGATGCACTGACATGACACTATGCAACACAGAACAAGCTCAAGTTCTTGGCCTTCCTGCCAAATGGATACCAGTGAGTCTTCGTTCTCTAATCAGGATAGTAAACACCTGTCAATATCAACATTGACTTAAACAGGGCACTGAAGTCTAGACACTGTTCTTACTCATATGCTTGAGACAGGAGTCATTAAGCCTGAAATATCTCCTTTCCATAGCCCTATTTGGCCAGTACTCAAGCCAGAATGAAATTGAATCACACAGTAGAAAAGCAGGGAATGATGGAGAGCCCTGTTGGAAGGGTGAGGCTAGCGTGCCACTGAGTCTGGGTGGCAAAGGGATTGAATTCTTTCACAGCAATGGTCCCTCTGGAAGTGATGTCTAAATGATCCTTGCCGCCAGCCCCACTCCTAATAGGGTCACTACAAATATCAAATATTGCTACAAATTAACTGGCCCTAAGATTGTGCATACATAAAACCCATGTAGGTTCTGTGCTTCCATGATTTGTCGATCACCCTAGTGGGGTCAGTCTCGGAAACACCTAAGTAGCATTGAAAACATCTTTAGCCTGGAGTATACATGTAGCTCTCCAGAGAGTGAAAGGGCAACTGCCTATTCCTTTGCTAAATATGTCTCTGGCCACCAGAGAGAGCTGTAAAAATTTGTTCCACTAGCAGCAGATAGGCAGCTCAGCCTTTTGAGAAATCTTCAAGTTGTGTAAAGCTAGCCTACCCTTAGCTCAGGATTAACACTCCAGCTTGATAGCCACATGGGAGGGTCACTAGCTCCCTTGGTATCCAGCACTCCAGAAGATCTCACCTCCAAACAAAATGGATTTATCACTGGTGAGAACATTGCCCCATACCACATTGACTTGGTCCAATAATTTATTATTGAAGATAACTATACCCCCTATGCCAGAGATAACACCACAGGGACATATCACCAGCAGAAAACTTCATTGGTCATCAGGATGGTGTCACCTCCAAGTTCAAGAACGCAGCAAGACATTGCAATTTGGATTGAGACTTTCCAGGGGTGCCTGGGTGGCTCAGTCAGTTGAGCGTCTGACTTTGGCTCAGATCATGATCTCACAATTCGTGGGTTCAAGCCCCGCATCGGGCTCTGTGGTGACAGCTAGCTCAGAGCCTGGAGCCTGTTTTGGATTCTGTATCTCCCCCTCTCTCTGACCCTCCCCAGCTCATGTTCTCTATCTCTCTATCTCTCTCTTTCAGAAAGAAATAAAAAACATTAAAAATAAATAAATAAACACGAATGGATTGAGACTTTCCAGGAAGAACAGATTAAATGTATTATTATCCTTGGTGAACTCAAGAAATCCACTGGAATAATATTTCTCTGAACTTGCCTCCATTTTCCAGCTGACCCTACCCAATACCAAGATGCTTGTCAAACTATGGAGGATATCTTCTGCCAATTTCATGGCTGCATTACATCACATTTCCCCATTGTGCCAGGCCAGAATGCAATCAGAAGCAGGCAGCTCCCCTGCGTAGAAATAGCCCCATTTAAATTGTCTTTCTTATTTCCCTGAACCTCCATTTCTGAGTGCTTCCATGGGAATACTCAACCATGACTTCTGCTGGTCTCCTGCATTCTCTAATTAGACCATGGATTTCTCTTCAGTAATCATATATCCCTTGTACCTGCCTCCAGTACTTTCCCTTCGATACCATAATCCCATACCACAGCCACCCTGCATTTAGAGATTGCTGGGATGTTGTTTTTAATTATTTGTCATGCAGTTTATAGTTCCCTATTGTAGGGATTTAGTTTGATATTTTATTTTGTTCATTTGGCAGTGCTATGTACCTTATGGGTTTGTGTTGATGCCTACAAATTTGAAGACATAGGTACTTCTTCCAGTCTCTACTGACTGGCTTTGGCAGATAAAGTTCTTCACTAGTTAACCCACCTGGAAATTTGGGTAGGCCAACTGGTGGGGTCCACTGGTGGATTGTTGCAAGAATCCACAACAAGTCAGTCTGGCGTGGATAGGCCTGGTGATGGGTCAGGCCTGAAGACTGTATTTGTAAGAACCAGCCAGGAACCTAGGACCAGGAGGGCAAGTCTAGAGCTGAGACCAAGGGTGCTGGCCTGGAACATGCATCTGCAAGGGTGGGCCTCGAGTCTAGGGCTTTATGATGGGCCTGGTTGAGGAGTAGGCCTGGCTATAGGGTCCATGAGGACTGGCCTGGGAGCCAGAGGCTGCAGAGGTTGACCTAGCACTGGAATTCACTGGAGTAAGCCTGGTACTGGAGTCCATAGCAAAGTTTGGTGCTCATTTCAGTCTCCTTCCCCCATGCATAGGATATTTCTCTTGGTGCTCTACTGTCCAGGTGTTGGGGGTGGGGAGGTGTACTTTGGCAATGTGAAACTCTGTCTCCTACCCTCTTCAATCCATCTTACTTTTGTACTGTAATCTCTTACCTAGATTCCTTAGCTCTTGTGAAGGTATTTTCACATAAGGACGGTTGTTAAAATTGATGTGTCTGCAAGGGAATGAATGCTGGAAACTCCTATTCTACCATCTTACTGACATCATTCCTCACCCTATTTGTTTTAAATTCCCTGTTAGATAACTCCGACTTCTGTGTCATATCTGAATCTGTACTGATTGCTGCCTTTTTCCCTTGAGATTGTGACAAGATTTCTTTCCTTTTCTTACACCCCTTAATATTTTCACTAAATCCAGATATATTGTGTAGAACAGTAGACACTGTGATAAATAGGTTTCAAGTGTGGAAGTAGGCCCACTTTTCCTTTGGCTAGAACTTCAGTGTGGGGTTTAATGTTAATCTGGATAAGAGATGGACTAAGTTTAAGATTTGTTGTTGCTATGGTTACTCTCAGTACATCACAGTTTTCAAATTCCTGTAGAGATATTTTGTATCTAAAGTGGAGGGAGGTTGACCAGACTACTTTCTGTTGAATTCTGAGGTTTAAGTCATTCCTTTTTCTGTTCCCCAGGATTCTCTGAACAACCCTGATCCTCTCCTGGCCCTCTCTCATCAGTCTGCTGTTCCTTGTGATTAGACACTTAATTTAGCAGTGTAGAGTGGAGGAGAAGTAGGTGGTAAATATGTAAAATCTATTATTCTGGTATAGTCTTAGATCTGTACCATGTATCTGGGACCTGAAGGTGTGGCTTCCTCATTTCCTCAGCCCCTCCTTTAGTTACAATTACGGGCTCAATGTATAATATAGTTCCTCTTTCAAGAATCAATTCTTATTTATTTGTTTTTAAAATTTGTATTTCTTTATTTGAGAGAAATCGCATAAGCAGGGGAAAGGCAGAGAGAGGGAAAGAAAGAATCCCAAGCAGACTCCACACTTGGTATGGAGCCCAATGAGTGGCTGAGTCTCATGAACAATGAAATCATGACCTGAGCCAACATCAATAGTCAGACGCTTAACCAACTGAGTCACCCAGGTGCCCTTCAAGAATAGATTTTTATTTTTAAAAAATTTTTTTCAAATAAATTCCTCTCTACTGATATTTCACACTATTTTTAGTAGAGCTTTATTTTTTTTAATTTTTTAATGTTTTATTTATTTCTGAGAGAGAAAGAGAGAGAGATAACATGAGCAGGGGAAGGTCAGAGAGAGAGGGAGACACAGAATCTGAAACAAGCTCCAGTCTCTGAGCTGGCTGTCAGCACAGAGCACAATGCAGGGCTCGAACCCACGAGCTGTGAGATCATGACCAGAGCCAAAGTCAGACAACTGACTGAGCTACCCAGGCGCCCCAAGAATAGATCTTTAGACCCTTCCTTTCTCTTTCCAATTATTGCAGTAAGTGTTTACCAGTGTTTAAGTTCGTTAGTGGTATTGCAGGTCCCATGATAGAATCAAGCTTTTATTCCATGGTGGAGATAGCCAAGAAGTATTTAGGCAGTGTTTCTTGACTCTCCACCTCCCTACCCCCACTCCCATGCTGTTCTCTTCCTCAGGTCAGTACCATAAGTAACACTTCTTAGGGTGTTTTGAGATCCTTTCTGTGAGAGTGCCTGGTGGGGTTTCTGCAGAAAGAGCCTACCACATCATACAGACTCCTCCAACTTTCACACTGTCCCTCTAGTCCACACTCAGCCTTCACCAGTTTGTGAGCTATTCTAGCTAAACAACTCCTATCAATATCTTATTTTATTTTTCCACAAAAAGACATGACTTCCTTCCACTCTTCCCGTAAAGACAGACATGATTTCCCTCCACTCTTCCCGGAAAGACTTTATCTCCTTAGATTTAGGGGGCATTACTTGCTCCATGGCCAAACTGTTTCAATACATTTGGAAAACAAAAGGCATGAATTTGACATCAGTCAAGCTCTTTTTTGTTGTAATGGTGGAAAGATGCTACTACTCATAGTTCTGTACATCATGAGGTGAAAACCAGAGGCTTCATTAGTCTTTTGGAATATTGATGAGTTTCCCCCTATTAATAATGCACAAGTATTAGCCTCTAACTGAATCAACATAGAGGAATCAATTAGTGAAAATATTGCTTACTTGGTATTTAATAAGAGAAAACTAAAAGAACCTGAAAGACCTTTGTTATTTGTAAGTAAAATAATATTTTTATAATTAAAAAGCTAACTCTCTAGGTTATTAAAATATAATTTATATTCTACCAATGTTCAATTTGAGATATTCTTTAATATTAAAAATTACTGAAATAGGAAAGCTGAAAAAAAAGAAAAATATAGAAATCCAAAGTTCATGAACAAAGAAAATACAGCATGTCTGGCTGGGTTATTACCTTTCAGCATTTAATTGAATTCTGAACTTTCTCGGAGGGGGGGCAGAAATCTAGGCTTGCTATCAGTCAGGTAAGGTTCTGTTTTGAATACCACTTCTGTGTTGTAATAGACACTTTCCCTTCTCTAGGGTTTCAGGTATACATTAGCAGTATATTAATTTAAGGAATGAACCCTGCCTATACACTGATGAACGCGTGTACCTAGAGGGAAATCCTTGCTATTTGCACAGAAATGATTCCCTAATCTTACCTAAGGGAAGACCAACCTAATAAAGGTGGCAGTGTATATAGCTTAGATACAATACCCCCTCAGGAAAGTATCTTACTCATGAAAGTAAAATCTCTGAAACATTCTGCAGAATCTTTCCTCTATTAAACAAGGACCCTAATTTCTGACAAATGTTAATCTAGTGTTACAAAGATAATTCAAGGTGAGTGATTACTTTGATTAAAAATACTTTATAAAATCTACATTTATTTTGTTTTATATGCACATATGTATATTACTATATATTATATATACATATTTAAGTTATATGATTAAAGTACAAATCAGATAATTTCCCATTTATTTGTTTATGTAAGTTTGTTTATTTACTTCAAAAGCGACAGAGACAGCACAAGTGGGGTGGAGCAGAGAGAGAGGGAGGGAGGGAGAGAGAATCCTGAGCGGACTCTGCGCTTGAACTCAGGAAACTGTGAGATCATGATCTGATGTAAAACCAAGAGTCAGATGCTTAACCACCCAGGTGTCTGATAATTTTCCATTGAAATAGTAGAAGCATGATGTACCCTGACTTTCTATCCTAACTGAATTTGTATGTGTGTGTGTGTGCGTGTGTGTGTGTGAATGCATATGTGTGGGTATGTGTATATACATGTGAGTGTGTGTATAAATGCATATGTGTTTGAGTGTATGCATATCTTTTACTACTAAAATACAAAATGTTCTAGGGACATTTTGGCTGGTTAAGCATCCAACTCTTGAACTCAGTTCTAGTCTTGATCTTGGCCCAGGTCTTGATCTCAGGGTCATTAGTTCAAGCCTTGCATTGGGCTCTATGCTGGGCATGATGCCTACTTAAATAATAAGGAAAAACGTTCTATAGATACAATAGATGGCATAGAATTGTTTTTAATTTTCACTTTAAAAACTCTTTGACTCAAAGTTTACTGAAATCTGGGAAGAGTGATTCTAGGTAAAATTTGACTTCTCCAAACAGTACATGATTGTAGAGAAGAAGAATAATAGAAGAGTAAGGAAGAAGAGAGTCCACGCACACTCACACATATACAAAGTTGACAGAAATGAGTCTAATTTTGTCATTTGGTTGTGAACAAAGAAGGTTAGACATTTTGATAAAAATATAGGTAAGAATAAAAATCAGCCTGAAATTTAGAACAATGTAATACAATGTGAGTGAGTTGTGCCTTCAAGAAGGTACCATTTTAAGCATTTTAAATGAACTTTGCCAGTAATTTATTCAATGACCAGGACAATAGTTTATTTTTAAGTAATTAGTAATTGATAATTTAGAAAAAATAGAACTGAACTCTGGTAAACTGATACCATATCTCAGTGAGTAGGGCTGGATATTTTGAGTGAGTATCCTTGTTTTCTGAATACAATATTAGAATTTAAGCAGGAAAATGTCTTTCTTAGTTAGTTAACCGCATATCTACTTTCATGATAAGAGAGCAAGATTGGTAAGTATTATCAGTAGTCCCAGTTTATTTAAAATCAATGCAGAATTTGATATGATTTTTATATATCTCAGTAACACCTTGGGAACCTTTAGAACATGCCTTAAACAGAGCTTAAAATTTAAAAGCAACATTAAAAATACTTGTTAGTTATTATCATTACTACCTCATTTTCTGGATATCTGATCTTCTTTTAAAATATGTTTTATTTCCAACAATTGTTTGCTATCTATAGAACAGACTTCACTTTTTACTTTTGGGATTTAGAAAGAAAAAAATTGTTTTCCCTCTGGTACTTTGCTAAAAATTAAGTCCTACATTTAATCTTTTCACGTTAAATATTAAAAATTATGGTGCTTTAACAATTTAATTGATCATCAGAAGTTAGTGATGATTTTTATTCATTTTATTAATTCATTTTAACATTTTAAAAATTAAGTTTATGGGGTCCCCTGGGTGGCTCAGTCATTTGAGTCTCCAACTTTGGCTCAGGTCATGGTCTCACAGTTTGTGAGCCCGCGTTGGGCTCTGTGTTGACAGCTTTGAGCCTGGAGCCTGCTATTATTCTGTGTCTTTCTCCTCTGCCCCTCCCCCCCTCATTCTCTGCCTCTGTCTCTCTCTCTCAAAAATAAAAATTTATGTAGAATATCTATTTGGTATAAAAATGACTGATAATAACAGAACTCCATGAGATTTTAATCAATGCTTCAGACAGTATCAGAAAAAGGTAATTTCTTCTGTTATCCTTCCTCTACCCATTAAATGCATTCTTTTTGCAGTGATTGACAACAAGGATGTTTATTTCTTCCAATATGAGTAGTCACTTTAACCAGAGTTCTGAGCATTCCAATATTTAGTTTTTCCCTGTCATTAATATAGTGATGTGTAGCTATTGACTTATGACTTTAAATCTATTTTTCGTCTTCAACTATGAAGTAAAATTTCCATGTATTAACATCCCTTACTATTACTATGATATATGGGTCATCGGTTTTAATGAAACCACCATGATTAATGACACTATAATGGTTTAATTAAAATAAATGAGCAAAAAGTAGAAAAGATGAAATATAGTATAAGGATATATAAGTCACAGTCAGTTAAACAGATGGACTTAATGCAAATTAAAGTATTTAAAATACAAGTAATTGACCTCATAAGAAATTTGACCATGATACAATACAATGTTTGCATATATATTATCCACTACTTCAACAAATATTCCCTAAATGCTTTCCCTAAACACCTTTCCTAGTCAATAAGGAAAGTCAAGATGGAATTATATTGCATTAGAGTGTATTATATTGCATTATTAAAACTTAAAGAATCTCATAATGTAATGTAATAGTATGTGCTAAAAGATGTGGTCTTAGTCATTTTTTTAATAAAAAAAAAAACCCATAAACTGTGTGGCTTAAACAAAAGACACTTCTCACAGATCTGAAGGCTGGGAAGTCTAAGATCAAGGTTCTGGAGGATTTGCTATCAGGGAACCAGCCTTCTGAATGGCAGATGATCTGCTTCTCACTGTATCTCGCATGAAATAGGAGAGAAAGGAGGCAATCTCTCTCCTGTTTCTTCTTATAAGGTCACTAATTTCATTCATTAAGGTTTTGCCCTCATTACCTAATTAATTCCCAAAGGCCTTATCTCCAAATGCTATCACACTGGGGATTAGGCTCCCACATGTGAACTTTGGAGGGACACATTCAGTCCATAGCAGACATACTCAGAAGCTAAAAATGGATAAGAACAATGATAGCAATAAGAATAAAATGTGATGGGGTAAAGTTGTAGGCAAATTCTTATTAACTTGGGAAAGTAACAAACATTCCATAGAGTCAGAGACATATAGTATTATTATTTAAGTTTTAAAATAATAATTCTGAAATTAGGAAGCAAGCTAGAATAATTTAATATCAAAAATGTTCATTAAAACTGATTACCACCTTCAAGTGTCCAAATATTTCAGTCCCTTCATATCTTTCCTTGGATAACAGGAAAGAACATTAGAAGTTAAAAATAAAATTATTTCTAAAAATAAAGAGCTATAAACTCATTTGTACTTTCCCCTTGTTATCATTCAGGAATAAGAATCGAAGTAGTGGCCCTATTGACCAGAGTTGGAGATCCTAGGGCTAATTACAAAGCCTGAATATTTCCTTTTATTGTTGTGACTACTTAGGATGTATGTGAGTTAGTGTACGTGAATGTGAGTGCTTGCACATGGGTTTGTATGTATATGTGTGTGCATGTATGCTCAATTTACATTATCAGTTGAAGTTTAAATTTATTATAGCAACAACCTGGTTTCTTTGTATCAGAATGACAATTGTATCAGATATAATTGGAAGGTTATATCAGATATAACTGGAAGATTTTCCTTCCTGTCAGTCTTCCTGTATTCCTGTCCTGCCTCTGTCCTTTTCTCATTCTCTCTTTGCTCAAACAGATAATGACTGTAGCTACTAGGTAGAAACCATTCATTTCTAGACAGGTTTATAAATATCTCCCTGTGCACAACAAACAACAGCAGCAGCAACAACAACAAATAGATGATATATTGATGCATGCACACATACTCATGAATAGATGTGCACACACATATCCACACATATACAGTAAATGACTATCAGTTTTTCTGGACACATGAAACTCTATAATTAATATATTATTAACTCTCCCTGTAGTATTTTATACTTATGAATCCAGTATACATGTAAACTTAAAAAAAGAAATAAGTAATCTGGACACAGCAGTGAACGAAATAAACTCAGGTCCAATGTTTCTTTTTTTATTTTAGTAAAAATGAGAGGGATAGTAAACAATTATATATGGTGTTTATAAATACTATGAAGAAAAGTAAAGCAAAGTAAAAGATAAGAGTGTGTTGGTGCTATTTTAGATGAGGTCAGAAATGGTCTCTTTGGGAAGGTGAGATTTAAGAAGATATTTTATTGAAATGAGATAAGTAGGCATATTTCAAGCAGAGGGAGCAGCACGTGGCAGGACCTTGAGCATGACTGGATGTGATGCATTCGTAGAATCATAAAAAGGTAAAAGTATTTGAAGGACAAAAACTTCAAAGGAGACCATCGGTAACTGGGATTGGAGAGGTGATGTGGAACCATGGTAAAGAACTGAATTCATACTTAGATTGGTAACCATTGGAGGAGTCGTTTTAAAGGATCACTCTGGCTATGCAGAGCCCATATTATAGGGGATCTGATAAAAGGGAAGCAAGGAACTGGTAGTTTTGAGGAATTACAGGTAAGAAGCATGGTGGTACAGACTATGGTAGTGGTGCTGGACATAGTAAGTATACATCTAAAAAATAAATAAATTATGATTATAAAGCTTGATGCATATCCACAAAATTAACATATCCTCCATGTGGGAAGTAAGTTTAGGAATTCTGTATGCTTGCACCAATGGGCTAACAAGGCTTAGGCAGAAAGCCTCCTCAGGATGAAAGAGTCCAAGGTTAGTCATTAACTAAAACAAGGCTTAGGGTCGAAAGCTTTCTCCATAGGACAGAAGAATACAAGAACAATTAGAGGTGGAAAGCCATTACAGGGCAAAGACGCCCAAGGTTAGCTAGTGAAAAAGGTGCTGTGTTAGCCTTGAGGCAGCATGCTCCAGAAATCTTAAACTTTGGAGATAACAGCTACTCAGCTGTTTCTGTAGGCTGTTTCTATAGCCTACAGAGAAACACCATCCATCTGCCTGCTTTAATCTTAACTTCTGACACCACTCAGCCTTCAATCCCTTTGCTTTTACACACACAAGTTAATGGTTACTAGCTTATTGTGTTTGGTTTTTTTTTTTTCCTGCACTTTCCCCTAATATGTAAAACTTTGAGAACTCAATAAATACAGAGATGAAACCCGTTTGGGCTCTTGTCTCCTCCGGACATTAGCCTCTCTTGTTTTCATTACTGTGTCTGCTCTCTTGCTGGACAAGAGAGAATTCCAGACTCATAGTCTGCAAAACCTTAGAGTAACCAGAGCCCCAAAACAAAAAGTAGAGCACCACCAGCTTCCAGAATGATCACTCCAAGAAACTATCTCCACACAAAAGTGCCCATCCTTCTAATTTTTAACACTGTAGGTTCATACTGTCCATTTTTTTTGTTAAGTACAGTAAAATCTTGGATTGCAACTAACTTGTTCTGTGAGTGTTCTGCAAGAGGACCAAACATTTCTAAAAAATTTTAACCTGATAAATGAGCAATGTCTTGCAATACAAGTAATATGTGACACCGAATGTCACCTGATCACAATTAAGCCAGTCGTTCTTGAAATTCTCTTTGATATATGAGTGCTTTGGATTACAAGCATGTTTCTGCACTAAATTATTCTCACAAACCAAGGTTTTACTGTATTTTGTTTTCTGTGATTCCTTCATTTTATTGCATCTAGCATATTTTATTTACTCTCATTACAGTATAATATGTCATGGTATATTTATTTACATTTAGGGTTATTACTAGTTTATGAAATTCTCATATATTTGTGGTTTCATGAGCATTCATATCTATGGGGTTTATTACTAGGTATAGAATTGCTAATCATAAGATACTGTCGATTTTCCAAAATGATTGTACCAAATTATATCCTACTAATGGTGTCTGAGAGTTCTGATTGTTCCACATTCTCACCAATAATACATAATCTCTGTCTTTCCCTCTTTAGCCATTCTGATGGGTCTGTACATTAGTATAACATTGGAATTTAATTTACATTTTTCTGATACACAGTAAAATAAGCAAGATGTAGTTGCTTTTAGGGCATTGATTCTTCTTCAATATGGAGTGTTCTTTCAAATCCTTAGTCCATTTTTGTATTTTTTATTTTTCTTAATTACTTGTATGAATTTTGAATATATTTGTAAAATATCTTTAATCTGAACATTTCCCTTTCTGTGTCTTGCCTTAAGGGTGTGTTTTGATGAACAGATGTTCCCATTTTTAACTTTAATGATGTCCATCTTATTAATTATTTCCTTAGTGATTAATGCTTTTTTGTACTTTTATTTTTAAAGCCTTTGCCTACCTCAAGGTCAGAAAGATATTTTCTTCTAAAGGCTATAGGTTTTAGTTTTGAAGGAAGCAGAATATGCCACTTCAAAATGTACCTCTTTGGCAGGAGGATTATTATAGTCTGATTATTTTTAAGAAGCAGTAGACATATGAAAAGCTCTGAAAACTGTAAAAACTATCCTTTTGTAAAGAGACCTTGACATATATAAAAGAAAGCTCCATTTATAAGGGTATCTCCTTTTCTGTACTAGGAAGAGGAAGACATCCAAATATCTAGAAATTCTTATCAATGGAGAAGGTAAAGACTTAAATATGTAAAACAACCATATCCTTGATTACTGTGCTTTGTCTGGTAACCTTCTCCTTTTCCCAACTAGGGATGGTATTTAAGGTGGTGGCTTGGGTCCTTTTAGAAGGTATAACCAAACAAAAGGAGAGCCCGTCTACCAGAAAGGCAGAAAGCCAATAAAAACTGACATGGAGCTTTTGTAGTGAAGAAAGATAGGCAATTTATCAGTGTGACATCACCCAGGAGAATGGGGACTAGTCAAAAGTTCCAAAATCCCCATTGACTTGCAAGTGAGTGTTTTCTTTTTTAAGTTTAATTATTTATTTTGAGAAAGAGAGAGCATGAGCAGAACAGGGCAGAGAGAGAGGGAGAGAAAAAACTCCAAGCAGGCTTTGTTATCAGCACAGAGCCTGACTCAGGGCTTGAACTCACAAACTGTGAGATCATGACTGAAGCTAAAACCAAGAGTCAGATGCATAATCAACCGAGACACCCAGGTGGTTACATTTTTAAGGGGAAATTTTGGAGCAAAGTCTCCTATGAAAGTGGAGACCATTGATTGAAGGCCCAGGAGGTCATAACAGCAGGTGCTCTGTCTGGTGCCACTTCATGTGGTCCCCTGGAAGTCTTGAACCTCTCAAGAGACTTGGAATCTGAAAAATATCTTTATTCTTTATGTTAGAGATTTTTTTAGGTGTATCTGGTGATTATAGCTTTAGGGTGATTACTTTTAAGCTAGTAAGGTTGCATTTCTACAAGTACCTTTGAATGATAGGCAAGCACTCCCATCTCTTGAATGTAGGCATGCATATTCCTTGGCCAGTCCTGACATGTTTGGGGATGATGACCTCTAGTGTTCTCTGAACTGACAAAATGGACTTTGTCTCCAAGAGTTACTCAGTTTTCTGTTATCAATGGCTATGTCTGGTTAGTGAGATTAAAGTGATTTTTGTTTTTTCTTATTTTTGCAGTTTGTACATTTTTGACACATTCTTTTAAATAAAGAAATTGATATGAGAGACAAAATGTTACTCAGTTTTCCTGGGTCTCTTCTATGTATACAGGAGGTAAACATATTATTAAACTTCTGTTTTTGTTTTTCTCGTGTTAATCTGTCTTTTATTACTGGGGTAGGAGGGTCTCAGCCAAGAACCTAGAAAGGTAGAGGAAAAGTTATTTTTTCTCACTCACATTTTCATATTTACAGGCTGCCCAAAGTTATTCATTAACATAAATCAACCTGGTTGAAAGGGGCGTGCAATGGGTGACCAAAGACATGTATTTCATCTTCTTGCTATGGAGAGATTTCAGAAACTGGGGACAAAGCTAAATATTTTAGCAAAATATGACCCTGTGACTCTTATATAAAAAATTTCAAGAGTTTCAGAAGCTATGTGCCAAGAATAGTGGACAAAGACCAAATATGTATTTCTTTTTATAAATCATAAAATTAAAAGATATATAATTTTGGGTTTATTGCATTTTAAATGATCAGACTGTCAACTTTTTAAATCATTGTCAGTGTTAAAAATTGATAAGAATTTGAATTCAGATGCATCACACAATATTTTCCAAAGAAAGTTAATAACACAATTTCTTTTCAGAGCTCAAAATTTTAGCAAGAAATTAAAATAAATATTTTCTGTCATTTTTAAAATTAATTTTGTCTTCAGTTCTAATTTTATAACTTTCTTTGAGAGATTGGCATCAGAATAATCAGGAAATGGCAACAACCAGTTGTTGTTTCATCCAGTTTCTTCAGCCAGAATATCTGGAATCATCTTTGCTTTATTTGTTTATGTTCTTATCTAATCAATCAGGATGCTTATAACTTAATACATATAATACATAATACATATAACATAATACATATGGAATCTGTCTGCTTCTCATCATTTTCACCTTTACCATCCATATTCAGCCACCTGGACTCTGGCAAACGCCGAACTGATCTAAATTCCTCACTAAATTCCTTCTTCACTTGGAGAAGTCTATTTTCCACAGAACAGTGAAGACTTTATTTTCTTTTTCTAATTTTTTAATGTCTTTATTTTGAGAGATAAAGAGTGAGTGGGGGAGGGTCAGAGAGAGAGGGAGATGTAGAATCTGAAGCAGGCTCCAGACTCTGAGCTGTCAGCACAGCGCCCGACATGGGGCTCGAACCCACAGACCGTGAGATCATGACCTGAGTCGAAGTTGGATGCTCAACCAACTGAGCCACCCAGGCGCCCCAAGACTTTAAAAAATCATAGTCAGATCATGTCAAAACCTTGCTCTAAGCTCTCAATAATGAACTTCATGACACATTTAGATTTGAGTCCAAATCCTCACATGGTCTGCCATGAGGTTCAGGACATACTGCCTCCACATATAACACCTTGACATATTGAAGATTATAAGCTGAAGAATTTTGAGAAAATCACAGAAGCAGAAAGGTCACTTTTAACTTTCCTTTCCTCACTCTTCTTCCCTGAAAAAAGATGTAAAATTGTCATGTGAGAGGAGTCTTCTGTATACCCAGGTTAAGGAAAATATGTTTATCACCACAGACACGGAATTTGGAGCTGAGAAATCTGTATCAACAAACCTTGCTAAAATAACTCTTATCTTCTCAGATACTTCTTCGCCATTTGCTATCTCTAGCACTCACCTCTGTTTTGTCAATTCTTCATGAATGAATTATTTGCCTAAAAGGTATAAAAACATCCTGCTCTGGTTACTACCTTGGGTCTTTATTTTCTTGAGAAACCTCCCATATACGTGTAAACATTTAATGAAATTATATGCTTTTCACTTTTTCATACATCTTCATTAGTTTTCAGACCCAACTAGTAACCCTAAGAGGGTTGAGGAAAACGTTTTCCCTTCCTACACCTATAGGATGTTACTGCCTAATATCTCTCACACAGTATCTTCCCACTATTTTGTAAGTCACCATGTGCTTGCTCTAACAGTAAGTCACCATGTGCTTGCTCTAACAGTCTTTTTTTTCCTTCTCTAAGTATGTGAAACATACTCCCACCTCGGGTCCTCTATATTTGTTGTTTCCTCTTTTTGAAATGTTTTCTCCTGAGATATTTGCACAACTTGCTTTTTGATTTATATCTCCTCTGAGATGCTACTGATGCAGAGAATGTCCTCAGTCAATCTGAAACAGCACCAGTTTCCTCTGGAGTTCCTAACACTTTGTTGCTACTATCCATTTACTTTTTAAAAAATTGTTTTTGTATTTCTTGCCAATTTAAATGTAAGCAGTATGAGGATAGGACATCTGTTCTATACATTGCCCCTGATGTTTAGAATAGAGCCTGGCAGGGAAAGTTGTCTAATAAATATTTGTCAACCACATGAATGCATCATGCATCCTTATTTATAGAGGTTTCTAACTCTGAAAATGCAAATGCATATACCTATTGTTCTGTTTTTCTATGAAATATTATTTTCTAATGACCTGCAAAATATCATGGATGTTGTGAATTCTAATCATCATTAAATTACTTCCTCCACTGAAACTAATAATCACCTCTAGGTGAACACTATATGAAAAAAATCAGCATATTTTCTTAATTGAATATAAATGTAATAAGTTCAAACATATAAGTTACTGGAGATTCAGATATATACAAGGCATTTTCCACTTTCCAGGAGCTATTACTCAAGTGAAGTGGACAGATGTTAGAAAGAAAAGCATAAGCCACAAATGGCATCCTCTTGGCCAAGTCAACAATCAGAACTTAATACCTAACCAGTGTGCAGTTTCAACCTCCTCCAAACTCCTCCTCCAGCTAATTTTAACCAGTTAGCTAGGAATTTTCTGATAAGCACCAATGAGGTGATCTGTCACACAGCCCCCTTCCAATCCCCAGAGGAAGATGAGATAACCTGCATGATAAAACCTTCCATTTTCTCCAACTCCTTTGAGCTCCCCTCTCCTTCCTTGATGCGACACTGCCCAATACATCAATTGTTGAATAAAGCCAATTAGATCTTCAAATTAATCCAGTTGAATTTTGGTTTTTAACACAGACAAATCAATGTAAGTGTACCAAATAATGAGATAGAGGGTAACACATCATTTTGGATGAACACAGTAAAAGAGGTCCCTCACCTAGAGTAGATAGATCAGAATGGATTCTCAGGGAAGGTGATGCTGGCATTGATTATTAAAAGAACTCAAAATTATTTTTCATTCCAATATTATAATTTCTCATTTTTTAGCCAACTAAGGTATTTTTTGGCTTGATATTCTATTTTCTAAACTATTGCTAAAAATATTACAGATTATATCAAGTGAAGATTGACAGAACTGAAAAACTTCCTCTGAATCAATACTAAATTACAAATTGTTAATCATTGTGTGTAAGTTCCTGACCAGCAGAATACCTACACAGCAATAATATTATCTAAACCCTTCAGTGCTGTCAATGGAAAAAAAAAAAGTGTCATTTGTAAAAGAAAGAATTACTTTCCTGGAGACAAGATGAATCATACTTGTTCTTTCTTGCTATCGACAAAGCCTATCATGTTGTCATAGAAAGAAATTTGTTTGACAAGCATGTGTCTTACTTGTGATTTCTTTTAAAAACCAAGAACATTTTCTAAGATGCATTCAGTGAGTTTTAATAAGAATTCTTGTTATCTTCAAAATCTGAAAAATTTAAACGTACATGACATATCAAAAATATGATCACAAACCATGTGTTTTCAACTCAGTCAGTATTTGAGCTGAATAAAACTGACAGGATAATAATATAAATGAAAGAAAACAAATTCAGAATAAAGATTCAAGGACATATTTCAATATAGAGAATGTTAAACTTGAGGTTCGGCATAAATAGTAATCATTCTCATTGAAGAAATAAAAAGAATCAGAGCATTGAATGCCAAGTTCTATAAATACTTTGCAAGAGTAAAGTAGTTGAAATAGAAGCTTTTCTATTTGTATAAAGCTTTATAATTGCTCCATTCAGAATAATAATAAAATAAGCCAGATTAAAAGTAAGTATTTTAAAATTTTCTAATTAATGAAATATAACTTAAGATGTTTAAGACCGTTGGGAAGCAAGAATTCCTGTCCCCTTCAAGAAGTCCTTCTGGCTGAACTGAGAATCAAATTGACATGAGATAAATTAACAGGAGAAAATAAAATGTAATAGTGTATGTATGGGGAATCTATACAAACATGGAAACGCCAAAGGTAATTAGGCAAAATGAAATGTGTATGTCATTCTGAACTAAGGAAAAGGATGTAGGGGTCTGGGACTTCAGAGAAAAATAATGCACTTCACAGGGTAATGAGAAGAGCAATGTTTGATAATTAGATGTTTACTCTGCCCTAAAGATGAGCCATTCAGATAAAATTCAGATAAAATTTATCTCTGCTAATAACCCTTATTCTGGTAAAGATCCCCAATTTAGATTATTCTATGTAGTAAGGGACAGAAAAAAGTTTCTCTTGACTTCTTAGGGTCTTCATTGCCTTCAGCTCTAAATAATCTTCATGTCAATGTGATTCATTTAGGAGTGGCATGCCCTCAGGCCCTACAAGAAATACTTCAGATTTTTTGTAGTCAAAAATATATGTTCTCATAGTCTAATATCTAGAAGTTCCTAAACAACTGCTTTTTTATTTTATGGTATCCTGGCAGTAAAAGAGATAACTACTTATTTTCTTTCAATCTAATAACTGCCTCCCACCCCCGCCAAGATTGAAGGATATGGCCCTAGCTAACTTGTTTTGACTGGCAAAAGTTTAAATTTAAATTTAATAGATAGGGTCACCTGGGTAGCTCAGTAGGTTGAGCATCTGACTTTTGATTTTGGCCCTGGTCATGATCTCATGGTCGTGAGATTGAGTCTGACGTCTGACACTGTGCTGCCTGGGATTCTCTGTCCCTCTCTTTCTGCTTTTACCCTCATTAGGCATGTGCATGTGCTCTCTCTTTCTTAAAATTAATAAACATTAAAAATTTTTAAATAGATAACTCATTTTGAGAGATACAGTATAAGTCAAGGCAGATAGATTTTAACTCAGAATGTGGTGTTCCCTAACTTGACCTTGTAGAAGAGGAATAAAAATTTTTTCCCTACCCTTCTAAATTCTTGGCTGAGATTTCCTATAATAAATGTCAGATCAACAAGAGAAAAACAAATTAATTATACCTGTATTCTTTATGTGTACATGTATAAGGTTCAGTGTCCTATGGCTTCAGTCCTTCTTTGTTTGAGAGATGTGGGAGGGCGAAGAGTACTGAGCTCCCTACTTCTCCACCATCTTGCTTCTCACACAAGTCTCTTAGACAGCTTTAAACTTTACAAATCATTTTCATGTTCATTATCTCAGTTAGTCCTTAAATCAACTCCATGAGATAGGTATTAGTTTCTCATTAGAAATGACCACATCCTAAATCCTTAGTGATTTCTCAAGAAAAGTTGAATGTGAATGCTGAGGTTGCATTTTTTTATATGGGAATGTTGGATGCTAAAATCAACAGGTATTTTCAGTTCAAGGCGACAGACTAGAAAACTAGATTTACTTTCTGTTCCTCCTGAAACCATGTTTAATACAAGTGTAGAAATACCAAAATTAATACCAATCAAAGCCAAGAGAATGTGGAAGTCATCAACCACAGAAAGATTTTGATACATTTCAGGAAGGCAAAAAGTGAAATTTAGGACTGATGAATAGAATGATCAAGAAAAGACCGTGCAAAGAAGGGGCTGCACAAGGCCACTCTGCTTCTGCTGAGCCCTGTTTATAGTCAAGAGAAGAAAGAATAAAGGTTGAAAACAAGGACACAAAACATATTTTAGGGGGGAAAAAGTTCATTCAAATGAGTCAAATGAGTCAAATGAGAAGGAATCTTCCTGGCAACTATAATTTGAGATTATTACCAAAATATTTTTATTAACAATTAAATTAATCTTTAGAAAACTATTTTGTCTTAACAAATTCTGTCTCAACATGTTTGCTTCTGCCAAGGCAAATTACCTCAGAATAAACACTTGCCATCTAATATATTTTGCCTGTAAGGACAAGTAAGAGAATGGTCTATATTTCAAAAAAGCATCCTATCTGTCTACTCCCATTTAACAGGAGAAGTCAAGAGAGAGATTTTTCTGGGATATCCTTACCCAAATTTCCTGGTATTGTCCTGAAGCCCCAATATGCATAATATGATAATTTTTCCTCCCTGGGAAATAAAACAATGGAAATAACATGATTGTCATTTATTGTTTTCAAATATATCTGACATGATCATCTCTTTTAGAGTTCTAATAAGAACCTTTGCCCAAATTTGTACAAGCTTGCTATTTTTGTTCAAACAAACATCGCCAAGAAACTGTCCCTTACTGAACTCAAATGATATCAAAGGACTTCTGGTTAAATATCTTATCTGGAAATCATTTTTGATCTTAGATTAGGAAAGAGTTATAATATTTCTCCTTTTTTTTTTACAAACAGAATTAGGGTCTGAGCAAAACCTTTTGTGTCTTACCCACCCCCAAAAGTGTTGGGGATGGAAGTCCAAATTTGCTCTAGCATACTATAAAAGCTCTCATAACCAGAGCACTAAAGCTAATTTTGTAACATTTGAATTATGCCCAGTGTTATTTTAAATATGAAAAAAATAAAGACAGTAAAGCCTTGGTTCACATGCATAATTTGTTGTGGAAACATGCTTATAATCCAAAACACTTGTCTATCAAAGCCAATTTCCCCATAATAAATAATGGAAACTATGATGATGTGTTCCACAACCCAAAAACATTCATAAAAATAATCATTACAATACTGCACTATAATACAAAATAATAAAGAAAATACAAAATATACAGAAAAACAAATAAATTAACCTGTACTTGCCTTTGAAAACCTCATGGCTGGTGTGAGGGACACAAGAGAGAAAAGGGTTATTATGTAGGATGAGTTCCATTATCACTAATGGATGTTGACTACACTACAGTATTAATAAGCTCTTGTCATATGCTCTATTTACTGTAACTGGCAATAAGACAGCAGAGGAAAGGGTCTGTATCTGCAGGCAGCCTGATCTAGAATGGAGCAAAGCATTCTTAAACTTACTCTTGTATGGAAAAGCAAAGGACTGCCCATAGGTACTTTGAAGTGACAAAAAATACACCAGTGCCATTTGTGGACACCGTCCAATTTTCTGAAAAGTCACTGATTTCTGCCAAACACCATGGCCTGAGACAGAGTATCGGAGCATGGGAGATGATTACCCACAATTCCACAGAGAAATAGAGAGACTGACAGAGAGAGAGCACGAGAGAGAACCATTGGCTCAATTGTCATGTGACGTTCGGCATCATGTACTCCTTGTATTGCAAGATATCACTCGTTTATCAAGTTAAAATTTATCAGAACTGTCTACTTGTCTTTCAGAACACTTGCAGAACAAGTTACTCAGAATCCAAGATTTTACTGTGTCTATAGGTGTATATATAATATATATTATATATAAAATTTTTAATATATTTTTTTACTGATCTATAGGATTCTTGGTTCTGAAACTTATGCAAGTCATGCTCCAGATATGCAACATCAGTCCCGTGAGGAAGAAAACACTTCAATGAAGTAAGCCACAGAAACGAGATTCACACTAAGTAAAGGCACATGTAGGCCACGATTTTTCAAACCTTCTTCCTCATGCTGACACTTCCAGCTCCTAGACAATAATACCTGTTTCTCTTGCCAGACACCCAACCATATCTCTCCCCTCTTGGTCATAAGAATCTCTAGAATACTGTTTAAGTGCCAACAATGTGAGGTGAAGAATGAACCTGGATGGCAGGCTCAAAATGACCAAATTGTGTTGACCATTCTTTAATCCAATACGTTGCTCCACTGTTAACTTACATTAAATGACATATTTGCTTTCTAGACATTAGTGAGAAGCCTTACTAGACATATTCTTAGAAGGCCAAAGAAACTGGCTTCTAATCCATATGGAATAATCCACAGGTGAATTTCTTCCAGGTAGTCCACAATGTATCTAGAATATAATCCTTTATATTTTTACATATAGTCTTTACATATAATCTTACATATTTGGCTTCTTCAGAGTAGACCAAAGAGAAAATCTGGGCTGTAAGGCTGTTACAAACGCGAGATGGTACTATGCTTACCACTGGTGGTCATGACCTACATCTTCTGAGACCCGAACCCATTGTGGTCCCTGATTAATTTATGAATTGAGCTTCTGTTCAACGAAGGCATGGTCCTGGGCAGAGCCTGTGCTCACTTTAAATATGACACCATGCTAAGTACTCTAACAACTAGGAAAAAGAAAAAGAAATCATGGTAACACATGATGCATATATGGTAAGGAGACACCACAGTCCGGTGTTAAGAGCTCTGGGAGTCACTACACTGGCTTGGATCCCAGCTAAGCCACCACCACCTGTGTGACCTATGGGGCGGTATAAATTATAAATGTTGTTTTGCCAAACTCCTGAAAAGGAAGAAACCAAGAACCTGCCTGCCAGGAAGGGAGGTCTCGGTCCACAGCATCCCGTCAGGTCAAGGTTTCACGACTGCTTGGAAACTGCCGCCGTCTGGAGGGTGATGCTGAAAGCCTGGGCAGCCCTAGTGAAGATGCAGCTAGCTCTAAGCCTCGCAGGGAAGCAGAGAGGGTCCAGCGCAGCGGGCCCCTCCCTCGCAGCGTTGGGAGCCCCCGAGCGTTTGTCTCAGCACACACCGAGGTGCTGAGGGGCCCAACAACCACTGCACTCCCCGACAGTCCCCACGCAGTGGCCTTGCTGGTTGTATACACATGCCAACGGGAGCACCTTCTAAGGGCAGCGGGAAGCCTATACACGGCCACCGGCGACCGGAAGTCCCAGGCACCAGAGCCTAACGGGAGGGGCTCTGGGGCCTCCCTTTTGCCCTTATGCTGTGGTCTCTGCCCAAGCTGCGCATGCGCGCCTTTCTTTGCGATGTGTCCCAGGCATGCATCCCTAGGGCCAGGCTGGGCCGTTCAGGCTCAGTGCGTGTTTGACCTCGAGAGAAGTCAGAAGCTCTGGAGGGGCTCTACAGCTTTTAGACTCCAACCTCGTGATCATTTGGCGCACAACCAGCTCAATATGGGCAATCTCCTTAGTAAGTTTCTACATTTCCCGCTCAGCCGCCACCGACCCTTGCCTGGCCGTGATCGGCCACTGGTCCTCCCCACCCGTGATCCCCATCCATCACCTGGCAAGAACCCTGGGTGCAGGCTCTTCCACCAGGATCATAGGCCTTTACCAGCTAGCTTTCGTGTGGAGCCGAGGAGGTGGTGCCCCATCCTGCAGGCTTCGTGTACCTCTCTGGGCATCCTCCCCTTGGTGAACTGGAGTAACCCTCTGAAAAAACCTGTGCTATCTACTCCTAATTCGATGATGTTTGGGCACCTCAGAGCTGTAAGAATCCCTCCTCCGGGGCGCAAATTAACTCTCCAGCATTCGCTCTCTGAGACTGGAGAGGGGGCTGTGGAGCCGGTCCCATCCAGGTACCTCCCACTTTTGTGTCCAAATTGGATGGAGGAGAAGGCCCAAAAAGATCCCAGAGAAAAGATGGAGGATCCTGTAGAGACCAAAGGGCAGGATGGTGTGAACAGAGCCCCCCATAGCTGCCGGGATATAGGCTAAGATCTAGTTCCCTGGAGACCAGTGGACTTCTCAGCTCCCGGAAGTGCAGCCCTGCACCTTTGGACCTCCATCCTAATCCTCCAGAAGACAGTTTGAGGAAGAACACCCACAAGGCTCTGATTAACTCCTCCTCTGAAGGCCATGCAGTCACCTCCTCGCATGGCCCTGCCAGAGATGTCGTGCCTCATACAGATGCAGCCCTGCTCTCCGACCCAACCCCATGCTGCCACTTACTGCAGGACACATCAACAAAGGAAGTGTCGGGTGAAAACCATCAGTCTTCTGAGAGTGTATCAGACCTATCCAGGAAGAAGATACGGGGTGGTGAGCCTTCAGGTGTGACATCAACAAAGCAAGTGTCTGGTGAAAAGCACCAGCACCAGCCTATCGACAGGGAAGAGAAACAGGCTAAGGAGCCTTCAGGCATCTCATCAAGGAGCTCTTTTCTCCCTGTATCTGCCAGCAGTAGGCCAAGCAAACAGGAAAGATCCATGCCACCTTCTCTGCCACTGCCTCCACCACAGACACAGTTGTGGGACCACGGTTAGTTGCCCCCACTTCCTAAGCTTCCTTGCATAGCTATTGACAAAAACCTGGACACCTTGAAGAATACCAAATGTCAGAAGAATAAGGTCTTGGAGGACAGAAGAGATATCAAAGCAGACTGCTCGGACGCTCTGCCTGCCCCTGCATTCTCCACACTTGGAACAGAGACTGCTAACTGTCTGCCTTTGGGCATTAACACTTTGCAAGTCCCTACTGCTACAGCTGACTTGGCTGACCAGTCTGCCAGGCCCCCAATCCCATCTGCTCCTCCATCTTTACCACCAAGTGTTGCTGTTTCCAGTAGCTTGCCTCTTGGGGGTTCTGGTGTCACCTCCACTCCAGTAGGCAAGCCCCCTGCAAACTGCAACTCAGCTTCTGACTGTGAAGCCATGGACACTACATCTCCATCTTGGGCTTCCATCATCTATTCCTCCCCTGTGTCCAGGGACAGCCATGTGCCACTTTACATAGTGCTTCTGGGTTCTGGACATCACCCAGTAGCAGTACTGTTGTGGCCCAGGACTCTATCCATTTACCTAAAAAGTCACCCATTACACAGGCCTCAGTTTCCAACCAGTCTGACCCAGGAATCACCTCTCAGCCCACAACTGGGCACCATAATGGGCAGTAGCCTACCAATTATTACCTGTTAGGATCACCAGTAACCTCAACACACGCTATGGGTCTGACTGCTCTTGTAGCACAGCCATCCTGAGACAACGCAGTGCAATCAGTTTTGGCAGGTTCTGCATCTATTACTACTATCAGTATCCAGCCGGCCTCGAGTGACAAGCCAGGCATTGGACTTGGTGTGCCCATCCCAGGTCCCACGCATTCACAGGCATCTGGGGCATTCAACCTTGGGGCAGGACTGAACAGGGCACCAAGCACGATTTCTGCTCCAGCATTTAGTCAGACAACCTGGAATCCCTATGGTGACAGCGTGACTGATGCTGTAGGAGGAGCAAATACTGTCCCCGTATTCAGACACAATGCTAGTTCCAGCTTAAGTCCCGGCACTGGGGCACCCACATATCCAGTTAGTGGAGCAGTGGGCCGGGACTGCAGCATTCCCACAGGTGGAGGCTCCACAGTCTCCATGACCGATAAGTGCACTGGGGGCTCATCCAGGCAAAGAAAACATCCCCCATGTGAAAGCGTTGCCATCCTGGAGAAGAAGTGCTGGTCAGGAGATCAGGCAGCCTCCCCCCCTTTAATCTGAGCAGCAAGGGCAACTGTCAAAAACCTAGGTGGTGGAGTAGTGGGAGAGGGCCACAGTGTTCCCAGAGATGGAGACTGAGATATTCCTAGTACCCGTAAGCGCTACTACGATCCATCTACACAAAACAAATTGCTCCATGTGGAAGAGCCACTATGTTGGAGAAGACACTCATGTCAAGAGATGTGTGTATTCACCCCCCACAGAGCTCCTGCGTCTTGCCCAGGCCACACTGCCTCAGTCGTGGTTGCAAGTGGCAGCACCAACTCTGTACTTGGACCCACCTGTAGTTCCACGTTCCTTCCCGGTAACGGCGGTCCACCTGCCCAGCATACAGTCAGTAAGCACGGAGGGAACAACGTCATTCTCATAACGGTAGGGCCTGGTATTCTTGCTTCACAGCAGAATAATTGCAGAGGACCCAAGGCAGATCCAGCAAGTGCTGTACCCGATGTAGTCATTATCATATCTATGATGGCAGGCCTGTATGTCAGCACCCCCCCCCCAAGAACACTAGGAGTTCACTTACCGCTAACACGGGGTGCTCTGGGGAGGAACCACATGCCTGCTATGACTGCATGCACTTATGGTCCCTCAACCACACATAGCACATGTGC